>NC_137605.1:19035797-19258297 GCF_963280865.1 Gymnoscopelus braueri
TTACTTACAGTACAGTTAAGGAGTCTCTGTACATTTCCCAGCAAAGGAGGCAGTTTCAAACATAATGTGTGCACGCGGCATACACAGGTGTAATGACTCCAACATGGGGATGTTACCATTGCTGTTAGTTAACTAGCCTACAAAAATGTCTACGTTTGTTTAAATGTATTATTAGTATTAGTTCTGTAGTATAATTACTGTTTTAAATTCGCCAACAGCTGGCAGGATATTGACATGGGTTTCACACGTGTCCTTGCAGAAAAGGAATAGTGAAACTGTCTTCTACAGGGTCGAATATAATTAAATTAAACTCTTCCTCCATGGCGAAAGGGCCTTTCTGTGTGGAGTTTGCATGTTCTCCCCGTGTCTCCTAGGGTAGGTACCCTCACAAAAACATGTAGTAATCCTGGTCACTATACTGCCTCCCCCTGGCCAGCCGGGGCGCCTGATGGAGGGGAAGGGAACTGGTTGGAATAACGTGTTCCTTCCACGCGCTACGTCCAACCAGGGAAACCCTCCCCTGTCAGGTGACAAGAAGGTCAGTTGGCTCTCATGCATTGAAGGAGGCATGAGCTCGGCCCTGGCCTCCCTAGGTTGGTAGAGGGAAGGTAGTGTCCAGGATTACATAGACAATTGGCACTGGGTGTAAAAAATAGGGTTACAAAATGGTGGGATAAAAATTTTGTAAAAAAAAAAAAGAAAAACTCTTCCTCCATGTGTGAATTTCACACATGGAAATTCACCTCTGGCTTCACTGTGGCAAAACTATCAAGTAGGCTATAATTGTCCACTTCAAATACTCTTCCCTATAGGTTAATACACAGGTCCATTAGAAGGACCCTGGAAAACTAATGTATTAATGTTGTTTGATCCAGGTGTGCAGGGAATATGTTATTACAGTACCTGACATTATGAAGAGTATGTGTGGATGTGGTACATCGTCCACTTCACAAATGTAGGGTCCAGCATCCCTTTCCTCCAGGTTAATGATCTCCAAAAGGTCCCTTTTCAAAGTTGCGCGGTGGCTTACTGGTAAATTGCCTGATATATACAAAGCATGTTAGGGTAATCAACATTAATTACCTTAAAAATGTCCTCTGCTCTTTATAATGGGCTATTTTTAACTAAATCTACGACAATGACCAGTGTCTTTTGTCATATACCTTTGCGAGTAGAGCCACTCCTTGCACCTTTGCTGTTAACCATTCCACCGTTATGTTTCCATTCCAAATCCTTGCCTGAGGGATCGGTTCCACAGACGATTGTGGCGGTTTTCCCCACTGTCCCTTGGAACAGCTTACCTGCAGCAGAGAGTGCACAGAGCGCTGGGGAGAGAGTACCATGCAGATAGAAATTAGTTGTTTGTTTAGAACAGAGGGTTCTCAACTTCCAGTCCCCTGGGACACACTACTCTTACATAATATGAAAGCCCTCCAAGTTATAGAAAACATCAACACTCAAACATTAAACACACAGACCATGTATCATGAAGACATTGTTGAATTGCAAATGTTTCTTCCAGTTCACTGTACCAAGACTATGAGAGTTCCCCTGGGTAAAGATACATTCAACAGGTAGATTTCAGTACATCACAATTATGCCAACTGGATGGATATGTTGTAGAACGTTGAGATGGGAAAACATCGCTTTGGCAGGAGTTTTATCCACTCGGCTATTGCAGCATTACCTGCTAACATGATGTGTGTTAGGAAGTATGGATGTATTTTGGAGATTCTATGCAATGTCTTTACTGTATGTTGTAGTGTATGCTACTTTTAACAAATATCCCTCAGGGACAATATCTACTCTAATAATAAACTCATAATATACAACAAAATTAACCCGTATTTGCTGTGATGCTGTGATTAACTTTGCAATGGATATTGGATATCGTCACTGTCGGGCAGAAACCAGTTATCTCCATTTTTCAACTTTATTTTTTAAAAATAAATCAGTGCTATTGAACACCCTTTACGTATGTGTGGGGTGTGGGTTTTAAAAATATTGAACCAATGAAAAGTATTAAAAAAGTGCTTCTGACTAAACCTCTTAACTCCATTGGATCCTCAAACTGTCGTTCATACAAAGATAGTTGTTTCTTCCATCATTGATTAGAATGAGGAAGTCAGATGGAAAAAAGACATATATCCACGGTAATGGTCAAAAACCTCCCAACTCCAATTAAGCTGTAATTGGGTAAAGTGATGATAATATAAGGACACATTGAAGTATCTGACAATGTATAAAGTCACCGTACCAACTTTGATGAGACAGTATTGTGTTGTTCTAAAAACATGTTTTTTTTATTCCCTGAAAAGTTAATATTTTGGATATTGCTGGTTTCTGCCTGACAGCAGAGATATAGTGTACAAACCTCACATTCCAAAAGCTAATGTTTTTTCGTGTACATTTCACACTACAACATCAGAAGTATATTTACTCACTCACCCAAAATCAACCACATCATCTTCATTATTGGCTTCTGGATCCAATGATAAATCGCCTTTTCACCTATAGCAGCAAGCTAGTGTGGTGGGCAGAGCAGAGAATAATTTTATTTGGTATCTTATCCAGGATAGATGATACGACCGATATAAATCTTGTGTTTTACCATGAACATGTGATTCTTAACCACATGGCAACTTCCTCTCGCTCTCTTTCTCGGAATCTCCCTCTCTTTCTCTTATATAAAGAAGTTAATATTAATTACCATGTAAAGTCCAGAAAATAGAACATTAATAATGTTGTAATTGGTAAATCATAAAGCATTTGTGACAGTTTAAAAGACAAATGTTAAGTTTCCAAATTGCAATGCTGTAGAGCTTCATTGGGCTATTCTGTTTATTTTACATTGATGTGAGAAATCGAAAGCATGAATTGTATTAAAAGTAATAATTTAGATTTTTTTGTACTCTTGTACTCTTGTACTCGGTAAAAACAATGTGGCAAGAAAACCATGTTGAAAAATCCCAGACTAATATTTTTTTTGATAAGCCTGTTTTAAAAATGAAAAAGGCCCTAATTTGAAGGGGGTATAACTTTCATTTCATTAACGTATTTCCTTAGGGTAAATGTAGCCTACAAATCACAATCTACAAACAAGAGCTTTTTACTAATTAATTAATCACAGTAATTGCGCTTGATCAAAATGGATGTTTGACAGCAGTATGCAACTTAAATTGAAAAGTAAATGATCAACCCAACAAATCAATAATAAATATGCTAAAGACAGAGGCTCATAGGCAACAAGGTCTACCACATGTACTAGGTAGATGTTCCTAATTTTCACATTAGGTTCATTTACTTTTTTAGGATAGGCTACTCAAATGAAATGCACTGTAAGAATTTAAAAAAGTTATGTATTAAAATAAGCCTATATGAATAATTTTGTCATCCCATTATCGTACTGTTAATCGGCTGAATTCTTTGTAATAGAAAAATTAAAGGAAACATCACTATAATCTTCCAAATAGGTTATATTTCCAAATGAAAAGTCAAGTGGAAAAAAAAATCATGATCGTAAGCCAAAATGTCTAACTTAAAATAGGCTTAACACGTGTCCCTTTCAATCTATTAAAAACTTACCTGAAGTTGCAGACAAATTATTTTAAAAAATCTCTTGAGTCTTTCAGTGTTGCAGTGCTCATGCAGACTAGGGTGCAGGCAAGCCTACAGTGCGGAAGACAAGCAAAGAAGAAACGATCTGCCTTTTGGGAAGCTGGAGGCAAATGCAAAAAGCCAAACTGTGGGTTTGATGATGAAAATCATGCGTGGTGCACTTCATCACAAAGTAGGTCGAGGATTCCAGTCACTCTCTAGCTTTTACACCCAGAAAAGACTTTCTGTTCAGTTAACATCCACTCTAAACCACTAATTGCAACAACAACAAAAAAAGTGTAGGATAAAGTTTAGTATGCAAGTCCATTTTAATTTCATTCACCAGGCCATGCTGTTTTGAAAGTGTAATGCCATAATAAGGGCTCTCAGGTTCATAATGTGTTACAAAGTACAACTGTGGCAACTGGAAATATATTAGATTTAGTAACTGTTCTACATCAGATAGCCTGATGTAGATCTCTCCTTTGTTATGGGCCTACATCATGTCACAGGATCTTCTACCGTGACATTCTATGTACTAGCCTATATCTTTGCTTGTCACCTTAATTTGTTTTCTTTTAACTGGGAAATGTCTGTCATGTCTTTGCTATCGCCTTTTGAGAGGTTACGTCACCTGCAATCACGTTATGAATGCGCTCTTGGTATGCTAATAACCAGGGGTAATTATTACAACATACATGAATAGATACAATACCTCCTGAGCCCCTAATGAAAGTCTCTCAAAATAAAACTGCAATGATGGGAAATGTTTATGATAACTGAACTGATCCATTGCATACAAAAGAGGAAATGAGTGTTCTTTTAGTATGAGCAACAAAACTAAACTACTGATGGAAAACATATTTACGGACAGATAAGTTATAAAACCCAGACAGAAAACCATATACATAAGTGCTCAGAATGAAGACAAAAGTAACATTTCCTAATGAGCAAGACCCCAAACTCTGTCAAATTAAGTGGGGAACTTATTTTAGAGGTGCCGACCCCTAAAAAAAAGGGTCTAAACGCCCTGCTAATAATGTTTGCTACAATGCAATCACATAACACACAGGATGGCAGAAAGACAAGTCTTTATTTGTCAGAGCAGAAGTAACAAAGGATTTTTTTATTTTTTTTTGCAAAGTAAAAACAAAAATCACCCAGATATCACCCACAACCGTACTTTAAACAACAACCAGTTTGGTTTTTGGTATTTTTTCGTTTCTTTTTTATTTCATTTGAACACAATTTTTTTTTTTGTTTGTTTTCCATTTGAACAATTTGTGTCTCATCTTGGATGCTGAACTGCTATTCACTTCCTCACCGAACAGGGTGGCTACGGAAGAGAAGGGAGGAGTTGGAAGGCGGGGCTTGTTTGAACTGATGACAAAGCTGGTGCCAATGAGCACAGAGGAAGCATGATGGAATTCAACATGTTGGTATGCAGAGGGCCAGCATACACCACTGCCAGTAAATGACAATGTGGATTGGAGAGTTAACGGTGTGGGACAAACATTTACGCTACTAAAAGGAGAGAACAGGGCGTGATTCAAAACTCCCACAAAACGTTCCGTGTACTGAAGTGAAAACCTACAACTGTACACCTCCACTGAACGGATTGAAGTGGGTACACTCAGCTGTCTGACCATATCTGTATTTACATTCCTAATTTTGCCATGTTCCAAAGCGTGCCAGGGGGGCATTCTTAGTAGCTTGGTTGGAGGTGTGCGATTATGCGTTGTGGTGGCGTGTTGTTTATTGTGTTGTGCATGTGTGTTAGCGTCCACACTCTCCCCTGTAACTCAAAACCTTGACAACGGGCCATGGCCTTATTCGGCCACTCTCCGGTAGAAGTAGAGGTATCCCAGGTCTTTGGGGGGCTTCTCTGAGGCACACACTTTCTGATCATTGAAGATAACCCACCTGACACAGGACAAACGAGAGGGAGAGAAACATCAGGCCTTTTTCATTTCTTAAGGCAGCAGCCTTAGTGCTTGGTGCACTTGTGTTTATAATTACTGTTCTTCTGTTTGTTGCTGGTATACTTATATATTCTTTTAATTAATTGTTTTGGTATCACTGGTTAACAACATTATGTATGTACCTAATTTCATTTCAATTCATTTGAAAGGTGCTATACAAATGATTATAATTATTTTTAGGGACACCGAACATATGTTCCAAGGTCAATAATTGTAGAATATTGGCATATTGTTAATGTAAGACATTATTTTCATATAGAATGCCTGTGATGGCACAGACACAAAATGTACAATAAAATCATTGAATGCACAACATATACACATAGAAATATATACGCATTATATGTACACATGTGTGAATCACTTTAGATGGATAGATTTGGACTTGGTCCTTGGGTCTGGGTTTCCGTTAGCGGCCGGAATATTGGCAGATTAAAATCTTAACGCCAGCCACCATGGCCGATTGGGAAAATACAATTTTAGTATTTTATTATTATTATTTGGGTTAAGTAACACTCAAAATCATACTTATAAGCTTACATTGGACTGGCGAATCATCAGTGTGGTTTAATTCCCGAGAGCTTGCTTGCTCATCAGTTGCACTTCAGATCCTATATAAAGGATAGGATAATTCCTTTTAACAGGACGTTCATGAAAGTCCTTGCGGGCTTGTTTCCAATGAGGGCCTGTGAGCAATTAGGGGTTAAGAGTCTTGCTCAGGGACAAATTTCATTTCATCGACACATATGTGGCCTGGAATCGTACCTGGGGCAACCAGGGCCTCTGGCTCCCTAGGCGGGCTCACTAACCACTTAGCTATGGCCGCCCCATCAGCCTGAATCATCAGGCGAAGTACTTTACGCGTTTCTCTCTTCCTGATCAGTGCTGAGTACGGTCTTCTCGGTTAACTCAGGTATTACACATGATAACAGACCCGGGAACTGAGGTAAATCTGAACCAACCCGGACACAATTTGACGATAATAAAACAGGGAACCGAACTCATACGGTTTGTGGATATTATACATTATAATACATATAATTTATCCTTTGGCTCGAAAAATGTAATCTCACCGGTAACGGTGGCTGGCCAGAAACATTGCATAGCAGAAACTCTGCCTTGGATGAAAAAATGTAATGCTTGTCGTGAATCTATTAGAAGACATCCAATCATGAACATTAGGTAACCAAACTTTCCTTGTGTTGCCCTTAAATATATACATCACCCCGAAAAATACATTTTTTTCTATCAATTTATTTTGTGTCGCAAAACTATATCAAAGATCTGTGTATAAACTCCAACACAGCTCACAGAGTATAATCAAAGTGTCTTGTATCCAGTCGGTGTCCTCATTACTTCCAAAACACAGCCTTTTTGCTGAAACTTGACTATTTCTAACACTTCCAGGATAAAAAGTCTCACGCACAAACAAAGCACACGTTTGGGCGAGCACGTGCGTGTGAACTCGGTTGTGTTGAACCCCATGGGCACACCCAGATGCGTTCCTCGTTAGTGCATGAGACTGTTTATCCCGTAAGTCTTTTAAATACTAATTTCAGCGAAAATGCGTGTGTTTTGGAAGTAATGAGGAGATGGTCAAGATACAAGACACTTGCATTATACTGTGAGAGCTGTGTTTGAGTATATAAGCAGATGTTTGATTTGGTTTTGCTGTCGTTAATCCTGGACCTGTTTTTTCCAATCCATCAAACATTTTCTTTGTTTGCGTCGCATTCCTTCAAGGTGAATGAAGAATACAGAAACAAATATTCTCAATTAATTCCAAAACTTCACAGTGTGAGCAATTGATAGAAGAAAATAAATTATGGAAAATAAATCAACCCTGGCTTTGCACTTGGCTGTGATGTTCACAACAAATGTAATGTAAACACTTAGGAGTATGGTGCCCCCTGTTGAGCATGCATCACCAAACTACTTTGAACATTATGAAGTTGAACGAGTTGAAAAAGGACTGATACTAACTTTTTGAAATGTACTGTTGTGTATGTGTATATTATTTAAGTGAGAATATTGGAGGAAAATGTGACCTTTATGTCAAATTACAGCAGGATCAGAGGTGGAACATTGCCCCCAAACAGAGAGTTCTACAACAACTAAATCATATTTACAGTATCGCCAAACTGAATTAGGTTATCAGATTATATTTCCAAAGAGTACAGTACTTACTGTTGGTCCTTCTTGATGTGGCAGACGTAGTGTCCACACATTGTGCTTGTCCCCATGTGGCTGATGAAGGCAAACAGCTCATACTCTGGACAAGAAGCAAAAAATACAAGTCGATGTGTCATCAAACAACAATATAAATGTAGCGATGTCATTTATCTTATATCATACAGCCTTGTTCAATACTTGATTTTGCTCTTCTGCAGTTTACTTTGCTATGGTGCCTCCAAGCTTGTAATAACAAACGTGTTTAAATAATTTCCTGTCAAATTGTTGAATTTGTTTGTAAGTATCCATTTAATAGACATGGGATAATGCAAAGCGATCTGAACATCATGCTAAGCAACCACAAGCCAATAATAGAGCATAGCAGTGGTGGCCATTTTGTGGTTCTAGAGATATTAAGCCCATTCATTTTTCCCCATGGAGATTACTGAAAATATTTATATTAATTATTTTAAGCCTGGAACCAAGCCATTTAGGCTTCTGGTGAATCATGACCATAAAACATTTGGTTCTGTGTAAAAAAATAATAATAAAAGATACATTTTTTGAAACAATCAAATGTTTTGTGGTTACCATTCACTAGGAGCCTGGATGGGAAATCTCTATGGGAAAAACGAATGGGCTTTCTATCTGTGGAACCACAAAATGGCCACCACTGCTATGCCCAATATCTGCCTGCTCCTTCCTCTCATTTTCTCTGTGAAACTCAGTCAACTCACTGCCTGGTCCATCTCTAACGCGGGGCCCAGGAGGGGGCTCCCTGATGCCCTCGCTTTCTCCAGCAGAGCGGCCTCCTTCAGACACATCCATGGACTCCAGGTCGTCCAAGTGGGAGAAGATCCAGTCTACCGCCCGCTCCAGTACGTTGCTCTGAGGCACATAGAACATACAGCCAGTCGTTCACAACCAGAGGATAACATTTCCATGGCTCATCAATATAATCAAAAAAGAATTGTTCACACGTTTTGTGAACACACTGTGTGTAAAATCTAATCACGTGGATCAGGTGTCTGTGATGTATGACTCCGAATTTGGGTACGGTTTCAACCAGATCCAATTCCTATTGCCAATGTGTTTCTTTTGTTTAATGTTTAATGTAAAACATTTTTTTTTGCTATACAAATAAACTTTCCATGTTATTTACTTAAAGTGTCAAGTGCTAAAAATGTTATTTAAACATTTGTATGTAAAAAAGAAATGCATGGTACAAAGCTGGCCTAATGGCAGTGTGCAGTCTGTGCACAAGAAATGTCATGCTGATCAGTCAAGCAGTTTAGCTCCAGACAATCACACAGACACACACAAACACAGACCCTCTTACCTCCTGCAGAGCCACGCCGTGTAAAACAAAGATATTGGTTTATTTTGGTTGTACTAGCTACAGAAAGAACTGTCAAAATGATGGAATGGACATTATGAGCAGGCTCTACCAAGCATGACCAGTTAAATTCAAGTGAAACATCCCACTGAGGTGCCATCCATCCAAAACCACATGAGAATGAAAAATCACTTTTTGCAACAATCACCAGCTTTTAACACATTGAGTGCCAGGGTCTTTTTAAAACAGGGTACAGTCGGTGCCTGGATTTTTAACCATTTTTGAACCTTTTTCAAGTAGTCACAAAATATTTTCAGTGATCACCGTCCTCAAGGTGATCCCCTCATTACACACATAGAGGTCTCGTACAATCGGGGGGAAAAAAATTAAAACATTAGGTAATCCGTTCCATAGTTGCAGCCAGTTGAAAATAGTCGAAAATAGTCAAAAATACATATTTTAGAAAAAAAGTACACAGGAGCCGAGATACAGGCTTTTGAAGTCATAAGTTAACCAGGAAGTGGATTGGAGTCTAAATTTTTTTTTTTTTCCCAAAAACGGTCATAACCGTTTTTGGCACACAACGCATGGCTTCTCAAAAACGGTCCGGACCGTTTTTGGCACTCAATGTGTTAACAACTATCTTTGAGTAAACGTCTCTGTCTAGACTAGCTAACCCTGGACCTTTGCTCACCGTGGCTTTAAGTGCTTTGGTGGCCTGGTCTCTGCTGAAGCCCATGGAGACGATGGTTGCTAGGTGCTCCTCAGACAGGCTCTCTGTGGGCGTGGTCCCCGGAGCAGAGCTACAGCCAGGCAACACCAGGGGGGCAGAGAAATCTGTAGCCAATCGACAAAAAGGGGAGACCATTTTAGACGTGCATTTGATTCAGATTTCTATCCCTTTTCTTCTGACATCAGTAAAACCTAGACTAACCTCTATCTGTCCATCATTGTCCCTCTCTGCTCTCACTATGCTGGTCTCGTGGTACTTGAAATACCCCTTTTAATTGAAGGGGTATTACATAACAGCGTTGGGCAAGTTACTAAACATTTGTAATTCGTTGTAGTTACTACTCTCAAAAAGTAACTGAATAAATTAGTTAGCGCATTTTATAAGTAGGGGAAGTAATACTAATAATAATCAGTGCAGTGGATACTTACACTTACAATATGAATATACTATATTAATGTACACATTTAAATGGTAGGTTTTATTGTTTTACAGTAGCACTTCACAATTTGCTTTTAACAAAAAGCATACAATTGATCAACTGCTAAACTTTTTTTTTTTTATTATTATTATAATGATCATTATTATTACCCCAATTAACAGTGAAATTGGTAAATTGACAGTTCTTTACCAACCTGGGTCATCCATATGGCCCATGACCCAGTTCATGGCAGCATCGATTCCAGTGTTGCCTGTGTAGTAGACTGCCTTCCTGCAGGCTTCCAGAGGGAATCCCATCTCACACAACTGGGACACAGTGGAGTCGTCCAGGACTGGGGCTGGGGGGGTGGGGGGCGTTTGAGAGAAGCTTGAATTACTTGGATGTCCTCAAAAGAGGCTTCGTTGTACTGCGATGAGATGTTTCAAGACAATGTTGTTGTAGTTATTTTTTCACATTTTGATTTAATTCTTGTGGATATGTTTCTGATCTCAAAAGTAACTTAAGTAAATAAACTTAATTGGTTCTCCTCAGTAGATGTAAAATGCAAAAAACACACTGGCAAACCCATCATTTGAAAATGATCATTAAAAATAAAAAATAATAAAAAATCTCCACACACTAGAACATGGAACACGTAACAAAAAAGGTGAATGAGAAGAAGGAAAAAGAAGGAGGAAAGATGGAGAACACGGACATTGCCAGTGAGGAAGGAGATAAAGGGCAGAAACGACAGACAGACTGACACAGCAGTGGGGAGTAGAGTGAGTCGTCCTCCTCGTTGCCGTGGAAACCCAGGATACCTTTGACCTCCACGTCAGGGGTCATGAGTGGGGGTGGGGCCACCTCCGGCAGAAGCTCCTCCCCTGGCTGCTGGCCCATCCCACGGAGCGCGCTCAGATCCAGTGTATCGGGAACGTCGATGCTCACGTCTGCAAAGGAACGCAAATAACGTCTGTCATCCTTCGTGTTTTGTCGAGTAATGCTAAGCCCTCACCTGTGGCGTCATTAGGCTCTTCTAATTCTAGGTTCTTCTAATTCTCCAATATGACCAATCTATGATACATTTTTTTGTTATATATACTGTATATACAGCATGTTTTGGGCAGTTTCTGCTTCATTTACATCGTATAGTTGAGAAAGGAAATTGAAGGAAGAGAAGAGGAAGGACATGCAACACAGGTCTCTGGCAGGAATTTAATTGGGAATGTTGCAATGTTTATTTACCAGGGCACCCGTTTACATTTTTATTGTGTAAATTGTAATGATGATTTTCACTGTATGGTTTTGTAATGACAATTGTGATTGGATGGGTTAATAACTGTAATTCTTCATGGACAGCTTTGTAACGGCAATTCTGATCAACAGCTTTGAAACGGCAATTCTGATTGCATTGCTTTGTAACAGTGACTGTACGATTTGTCCATGCATCAGTGTCACCAAGGTAAAGGCAAATAAAAAGCATTTTGATCTCCTAATCTTCCGTCTGCAGATGTGTCTTAAAAGATACATTTGGAACCATAAACCTGTACTCACCCAGTTTCTTGGGGACCCAGTCAAGGCCAAAGGTGAACTTCTTGATTTGGATGACGAGGTGGTCAGGGAAAGAGGCAAAGCGGGTTGTTCTGAATAGAAAGAAAAGGACAATGCTATACCAAAACCCTTGGGGGGGGAAACTCCCAGATGAAATGTATCAATATTACAAAACCCAAAATGACTATCATCAAAATAAAGGTGGTAAAAAGAAAAGGTTTTAAGAAGTACCACAGCTTTAATAGCAACGCATATGATGCTTTAATTTCATGCCATCTATCATTTTATCACAGCCTGCTAAATTGGTATCCTTTTGTCCCCCAAGGACTTCAGTAATCTATCCTGTAAAGGGAAGTTTTACTGTTGTACTCGTAATTTCTTACGAGTAAGCGGCATTCTTTTCCAGATGGCTGAATATCTCATTTTGGAAAGAACCTTTTCATATACGCTTCTTAGAAATGATGGAAAACAATTTCCAGTATGGGGGTGTGTGTGTGTATGCGTGTGTGTCTTTCTCCTTACTTGGTAGCGGTGGTCTTGGCCTGTACGGCTGAACTCCAGAAGTCTGTAAGGACCTCTGGTTCACTGAGAGCAGCCATGCAGGCTGTGAATGGAATCTGGGCACGCACCGTCGGTGGAGGATTTGACGAGTCGGCCTCTTCACGTCGACGCTCTGCCTCCTGCAGCTCCTCTGTTAGAGGAGGACAGAGATGTAATGAGGAAACAATTAGGATTGACGGTCCAGTGTCCAGTCCGTACAGCACTCTGCCAACTACCCTCACTGTTGTCTTTGCAAAAGTCTAGAGCATCAGCCAGGGTGGACATTTTTCAAAGTGACCCATTCAGGGTGGCAGGTTGAGGTATCCGTGCGCTACGTTAAATAAGACTTAAGTACTTGCTTAAGGAATGAGCTACTTGCGGATTATACTAGGGTCAGTCCACCCTAGGTGGACACGCACTGACCTTTTTCACCTTAATCCCATGTATAACGCACTGACTTTTTTTGTCTTTTCTTATTGTGCTCTTTTCCTCTAAGCACCTTAACGTCCATATGTATATCATGCACAGTATAAGTATAACATGCACAGTATACATACATTGCTGCTATGCTCAGGCACCTTAGTTTTTTATTATCTCAGGTACTTTGTAAATATGTAGATAACTTGTCTGGCCTTCTGTTGCTCTCTTGTTTTGATCTCCTTCCCACTTGCCCCCCACCCCCCTCTTCTTCTCCCCCCCCCCCCCTCTTCTTTCTATGGAAACTAACGTTGCGATGGGAACGATGTACAAAAACGAATTTCACCCACTTTTTTACCTTGTAAACCTGTGATGTGACAATAAAACTGATTCTGATTCTGTTCTATAAAATATTTTAAAAATGTTCAACTGCAACAGATACAAATACAGTCACCAAGCCACCGGTTTGATGTCACATTGTATGCCTGCAATTTCTCTCTGGAGTTTGACAAGTTCCTTCTTTCTACCGAGGCTTGCCCTTACCTGTGTTAGTGGCCTGGTCCATGGGACAAGGCAGCTGGAGGATATAGTCCACCCTCTGTGTGTACTTGGCTTTCTGTGACTGCTGACACACAATCCTCTCCTCCACCAGGAACCTGAAGGCTTCAGACGGGTTTTGCCCCGAACGACAGTTCCTCTGTAAGGACACAGGAGGGGAGGGAAGTTGGCATTGCACCAGTCATGCATAAATAGAAACTGAAATTTATGATGCCATCTTAAATAATTATTAGTAAAAAAAAATGACATATGCTACTACTGAAATATTTGACTTTATTTAACATGCAGTCTCTAACAGAAGCAAGTGCAATATAATCGTTTCGTTCACCAAATGATTGAGGCAGACAGCGGATTTACCTCCACCATGTTTATGAAGTGCAATAAGAACTCCTGGGCATCCTGCTGCCGATTGGTGGAGAACTCCGGGTGGCCCCGTCCAATAAGTGCTTTGAACATGCGTGGTGCAATGCCCACTTGGTCTCCCTGGAAAACAGAGTATGAACAAGACCCGTCACTAGAGGACATCGGTGAACCATGTTCTCCCCCAAATCACCAGAGTTAAACATGGAGACATTCAGGGTCCTGGCTCTTCCCTCTCCTGGCTTCACAATCCAGTCAGAGCACAGAGCAGTATGGGTGCAACACTTAATTGAACAAATAGATTTCATCGATTATAAGAAATCATCGATTTTAGCAAAATAATCAATTTAGAGGGAAAATGTGGAATTGCAAACATGAAAGAAATTGCAAAATGTGGCAGATCTAAAAGCTCACGACATGCCATGATGGGATTGAGCTTGGCTATTTTAAAAAGGTAGGGTAAGTGATATTTTTTGGTATAAACAACGTTTTTTGTTAAAAAAGGTTAAAGCACTATATTCTGATAGTAATCATTAGCCTCGCTCCACCCCCTGAATCGTTTGCCTTGCATTCAGGGTCTGGTGACGCTGTCGAAGGCGGGTGTTTCTAGGTTGAAAATCTGTACGACGAATCGGGATCGGGATAATCCAGTATGAACCAATCGCCAAAGAGTCTTTGAAAAATAAACTTTGGCCACGCCCCCATCTCAGAAATCGGCTGCATTGAGAGGGCTTTCAGACTGAATAATGGCGTGAAACGAAATGAAAATTCAGGCTGAGTGTCAGGCTAAGTAATCATTGCTATTTAGAGTGTTTGTTTAGTAACAGGGGTTTCCCTGTATCTCAAGCTCTTTAATGAGCAGAAAAAAACATTTTCAGGTAGATGGCAAAATCTCAGCCAATCAGGAGAGAGTACCCATTTATCAGCTTCATTTTTTATAGTGTCCAAGTTTCAATTTTGTCTGCTCATGTGTCATCACTTCCAATTTCACTTGTTTAATCTGTATCCTGAATGAGTTCTCTATCCTGATTGGATAAAATTGGTATCCCGACATGAAAATGCATTTTCTATTTAATAAAGAGCTGGAGAAACATGGAGATTAACACAAAAAAAAAATCACTTATCCTACCTTTAACACAACAATTTAGTTCATTATTTAAAAAAAAAATCTATAAAACATTGAGATTCACCAATATAAAAACTCACTTAAATACAATTTTATCAATCAAAAAAAGTGTCCATTTCTATCTTCTGTTATGAGATGAGTGCTTCTGTCAGAACTTTCAGAAGTACATTGCATCCCCTGGTCCACCCTGAATCCCTCTATCATATCGTCCTCCTCTGCTCACTCATATATGGTCTTGATTTAGATCAAATGTCTAAATCTGATCCTCACTACTAGCTGCAAATAATGTTGTTGATCCAAGAATGTAACCTTATAATAACGTGCCATGGTCATCTCAATGAGTTCTATGGTTCTAGTTCTTGCTCACCCTGGGTTCAGGCGTGCCAGCTTCATCTCCAGGGTCTGGTGCTGGTTTGGAATACTCTCCTGACAGTAGACCGTAGCCGAGCTTGGCTCTGTAGTAAACAGGCATAGGATATTATTAGCCTAGATCCATCATATCCTTTCAAATGGAAATGATCAAAAGGAAATGGTCACTCAGCTGAGTCATCCCTGAGGGAATACACACATATATGAGCCATTCCCTAAGGGAGGGGTATTATAATAATTGTACTTAAAAAACATGTAACTCTTTGCCTACCATCGACGAGATTTCTCTTCGGATTCTGCTAAGGCGCAGCCTACCGTCGCCGAGTTTTTAAATTATTTTTATTAAACAGAACCAGGAGATAACGTGATCCGAAGATTTACTGCTTCATTCACTTCCTGGTTAAAGTATTTGGGAAATATTCTGTATCTCGGCTCCTGTGTTTTACTATGTATTTTTGGCAAGACATGCTATTTTCAACGGCGTATAACAAGCGAAGGGGAGGTCGCGATGAATTTTTTCCCCCCCGTGGAAGCACAGTGAAACCCTCCGTGATTAGCAACCATCAGCGGATCGATCATACTGGAGATAAATATTCTGTGACTACTTGAAAAGGTAAGAAAATCGAACTGTTTCAACTGACAGGGTGAGGGTTGTCAATTACATTATCTGTGAAATAAAATATCAGACAACCGTGTTCATTTTGGCAGCCAATCGAGATTTAGTTTTAGTCAAGTCTTAGACTTGCCTAAAACTAAATCTCGATTGGCTTAGACTAAAATGCATAACAGTTTTTAGACATATAATCTAATAATCTAGTTCACGTCAAAGAGAATTATAGCAATTTCAGTCTTTAATTAAATGCATTTGATTATGCCAGTCAATCTGGATTCTTGAAATAAAATGATTGCAGCGATGTTTCATCAAGATGATCGTTGATGTAGCAGATTAGAGGCTTGCGGTTTTCATGCTTAGCACTCCTGAATCCCAGTGACCTTAGAAAATGTATTATCCAATGATGTGCATGCACTCATGTTACAAATTTAGCACAACCATACTACTAATGATCGTTGATACTTTTCAATCACCGAACCAAAGTGACCCATCAACACCCATCAATGGATCACTTGAAAGCAATTTTTGTAATTGGACAGATTGTTCATCCATTATCTATTCCATTTTACCACCCATCTCTAGTGGGCACTGACCTAGCCTAGTTTATACTGTTTAAGACGAGCAATAGCTCATGACTCACAGCTCCGGGCATTTAAACTCAACACATGAGGTCAATGACAAGCATCCTGTGTCCATGGACATGGAAGAATAGAAGAAGAATTTCTCATCTCCTTAAGCAACACAACGCTGTGAGACATTAATGACATGTTGTGAGCCGCTAGAACTTTCAAGAGGTATGAGCCAAGTGGCTCACAGCCATCGAGACGTTCCAAATTATATCCATGAGCCAAAAACCTGGCTCGCAGGGGTCTTCTTACACAGTACAAATTAGGCTTTAGGCTTTAAAATCAAGCTCATGACCTCAGTAAGAGAGTCTCTCTCTCTCTCTCCACTGAACCATCTCAGGAGTAAGCAGAAATTCCTTTACAAAACCTAAGATAAATTAAATCACTATCCTGTTTGCTTGATGTGACCAGTCTCAAATCGGCTCCGATGTAAGAGGACACTCACACTTGGGTTTTGAAGTCCTGTGTAGGATCACTAGGTGCTTCATCGAAGATCTTGTCAATGTTGGACACATACCTAAGTCAAAGAAGAAAATGTTTTTTTTTAAAGCATTTGGTATATTTTTCACATAAAAAAATATCAGTCAAAGTGATACATTTGATCATTAAAGTTAGGCAGCACATACAGTGACAGAGATAATTGTTGCCTGCCAGGCCGAAGGCGTGGCCGAGACTATGTTTTCGCCCCCATCCGTCCGTCCGTGTGTCCGTCTGTGTGCAGCCAATCTCCGGCACCGAGTAAAAACCTCTGCCCCAAATTTTGACGGCCTGTTACAGCACCACCAGGAGGCAGATTTTAGCTAAACAAATGTTTTGACATTACTCCTACAGATTTTGTCCAAACATCACGCAAATCGGTAGACATTACCAGTCATGTGATCAAGACGGATCTGTCACAATTTTCATATTCATCCTGATTGGCTAAGAGAAACTTCGCTCGCACATTCCCGCTGGGCCAAGGAAGAAATGCCACCCTAATTCTTTTATTTTATTTTATCACATGGCAGTGCTATAATAGGCCGATTCACGTTTTGGCCTACAACTCTTGAACTGTAGCTCATACAATCAAAATTATTTCACTCTGGATTAATTGGATCATTACACAACTCCCCAAATAGGCCACGCTCATTTCCACTTTACAGTCATTAAAGTCATTTTGCGTTTTATTTGCAAAACACAACTATTGCTACTACTTCTACCGGTTTTATCCTTATCCCTGTAGTCTGTAGTCGTGTGATCAAGATGTATCCGTCACTTTTTTCGGATTATATTCTGATTGACTACGACTGGCTTTCAAAGTTTGCTGGAGGGGCTCGTTTTACACGACATGCTACAAGCACCACTGGACCGATCGACGGGAAACTTTGCACGCACACTCCCAGTGGGCTTTTTCAGTGTTTTTCAAATCAGCCTGTTATAGCGCCACCATGAGACAGACTTTTGCAAAACACATTTTCAGATTTTCCAAACCTCACAATTCGGTACACATTTTTCTCAGCTTCTCTACTGATGCATTTGCTGTTGCTTGGGCTTTATACGGGAGTCTTGTAAAGACTTGCTATACTATAGACTATAATTCGAACAACTTCATTAAAAGGGAGAAAGCCAGGAGACCCGAAAGACAAGATGATGGAGAACAGGTTTTGTTTTCTGGTCACGGTGGCTGAAAATTCACCCACCATTTTAAGAAACTGAGGAATTGAGACCAAAACACAAGAGGCAAGAGAGAGAACGAGAGAGGAGAGAGTAAATAGTAAAAGGAGACCTTCACAAAGCTCATATAGTATGAAAATTGAATGAGACAGATGGTTGGTTTTACTGACTTGCTCTGGAAGTCAGGCACGGTGAAGAGCACTTGCATGACGGAGTTGAGGTAGCAGCTATTGCCCAGGTTCTTCATGCCAGTGAGGCCAGAGCCATGCAAGGGCCGCAGAGTGGTGCCCGACTCCTGGATCACCTCCCACTCCCCAACCCGCTGGTTCGCTGCAATCTCCAGCTCGGTCATCGTTCGCTCCGTCTACAGATGGGATGAGAGATGGGAGAAGGGGGTGGAGACATGAAAATACACTTAAGACAAAGGTTGAGTCAAAAGTTAAGTTGAAAATAGAGTTAAGCCTTGATAACATAAAGGCTTAAAGTCACTGTCCACATGTCCTCTGATGTGGTTGAATCCTCAAGAGAAATCATCTCTGTTCAATATTAAGTATTTTTCTCACCCCAAAAACTTTAGAACTCCAATAAGATCGGGTAATCCAACGAGTAGCCACATAGAACATCCAAACATAAACACCAAACACACTGCTGCGAAATCATATCAAGTCAGTGACTTCCTCATTAACGGCATCCAAGTGTGGAGCGCTAATTTTGTATCACTCATACCTGCACACTTCCTCATTGACCAATGCATGTCTTTAATGAGGCGCTGATTGACGTTCAGCATGTACTTCACAGCCCTTCCAAGTTGCGTGCCCTGCGTCAAACCTGGATTCAGTGAGTGCTATGGCAAAAGACCAGATTTAGTTGTAAAACGCTATATTAAAACGCTGTTTAAGGAAATAGGTAGCTGATATATTGCACTTTTACCTTAGCGCTAGGTATACTCTTGGTTGCTTGTTTTTGCAGAAAATGCACTAAAGACTTCTGGTGATTAGTAGTTTTCGTTCCCTACCTATGTTGAATACACTTATTGTAAGTTGCTTTGGATAAAAGCGTCTGCTAAATGACTGTAATGTAATGTAATGGTATAAGTGATTGTTTTTGTTCAAATAAGTATTAAATAAATAAATAGCTATATCATCGCTATAGAGTGCTTGTTTCAGGCCAGGATACCAATTTCATCCAATCAGGAGAGAGAACTGATCCAGGGTACAGTATAACAAGCGAAATGGGAAGTGGACAATATTGGAACACTATAATATTTAAGCTGACATATGGGTTCTCTTTAAAAAAAGAAATTTGCTTTAACAAAAGAATAGCAATTACAGTATTACCTTTAAAGTTTGGAGATACACAGAACTCAAGAAACTTTTTCACGGTTAAGCTTCAAAAACACATTAACCCAAAAAATAATAAAAGGGTTTTGGGAGGGAGCAGGACTTTAAGTTGAGAAGAGATACAGTGAACTTCATTTATCCGCATGGCAGGAAATGCAACACTGCAGCACCAAGGAATAAAAGCTACACATAAAAATACAATAGTGGATACCAATGCAATACAACATAAAAATGCAGTAAAGAGAAAATCCAATATAATAAAAAACTATCAGAGGATTATGCATGATGTTGGCATGTCACGTTATCAGGGGGAAGATGAGTGAAAGAAAGGGACGAAGTGTGTGAAAACAGGAGGTGAGGTAAATAATTGCAGAGGTGGGGTGGACTGGACAACAAAACAGAGGTGGGGGGACTGGACAACAAAACAGAGGTGGAGGGGCCAACTGAGTACAGAGGAGGGGGAAGAGGAAAGGTCTGCCATGTTAATGGTGGAAACAGTGAAAAATAACGGCCAAGAGCGATGTATAAATAATAGACTGTAATAAAAGAGTGCCATGACCGAGGAGTCGAGAGTGGAGGAGGGGTAAGGGGGCGTTCAATAAAAATTTGCTTTTTTGGAGGGGTTGAGCCATGAGTTTTAAGATGATCTACAGTCCCTATCGCACTGCGGTTGAATTTCAGAGCCCTCCTTGTAACAGCGAGTAATCGAAGGTGGCTTTTTGAGGCAGAACAGCCCATAAAAATCTGGAGTACTGCCAGTGGAGAACCATTCAATATCGCTCAGCCATTTGGTCACACAGTGACACTCACTCTCACACACACAGAGTACAGCAACGTTGGTGCAAGACGATGGGCAGTACTGGCAGTCCCATTCCAATTTGCTGAATCCAACTTCTTCCATATCAACTTCTACATCAGGGCTACTTCAATTTTAATAATTTGTATAATATGAACCCCCCATGTACCTATGTCACATGTAATTGTAAACTAAGCAATAGAAAGCTTTCTCTTCATCTCTTACAGAATAACCCAGTCATGATTCAAACCAGCGCACCCACTCCAGTGAAATTGCTTTCACTGCAGTCAAAGAACCACTATGCTGCCTCCCAACCTGCAGTCCTGATTCTTCAGCAGCATTTGACACAGTGAGTGGACCACCGACATCCTTGCCAACCGTGGCATTATTGGGACAGCACTAAAGTGTTTCTCCTACCTGACTGGTCAGATACCATGTTTCTTAGGAAGGTTTGCTTTCATCCCCCCATGCCCGCCGGACTAGAGTCAAATCAAACTCGACTACTGTAAATCCCTCCTTACTGGCCTCCCGGCATGCTCACTTAAGCCCCTCCAAATAATCCATTATGCCGCAGTTCGCCTGGTCTTTTTCGCTTCCTTCAGTGGCTCCTGGTTACTGCCCGCACAGAGTACAAAACGCTGATGTTGGCCTACAAGTTAAATGAAGGCATGGCATCCCCATACCTTCAAGGCATGATCCAACTCAACAACCCATCCCGCTCACTTTAGATAAGCTAACACAGGAATGCTGTATGAGCCTTCCCTAAAACACCGTACACAATGCTACAGTACACACGTCCTAGACTCTTCCCCCTCCCAAACTGTGGAATAAACTCCCCATTGCAGTCATAACTGCAATGGGGAGTTTATAACTGCAGACTCAATCCCAATTTTTGGCCGTAGTCTTCACACTCACCTCTTCAGACTACACGTCAACCCCCTAGCACTTCACTCTCCTTGTACCCTTTCTTGCATTTCTTTTGATTGATGCTAGTCTACTATGATGATATATCTTGATCACTTGTTCTAATGTTTTTATTTCAAAGATTTGTGTTACCATTGTGATTCAGATAGCATGGACAGCTGCCAGGTTCATTGTTTACCTGGCATCTTAGTTTCTTTGAGGCACTACACCGTTCTCTCTGCACTCTGGGATTATTTACCTTGTTTTTTTTGCATAGTTCTTGCTTACTCTCATATTCCGATCTCGCACTTGTATGTCGTTGTGGAAAAGATCGTCTGCTAAATGCCTAATTTGTAATTGTCAGGGATGCAAATCAGCAGTCAGGAGCGTACATTAGTAGGGAGAACACGTGCACATACAGTACACACATGTGGGAAAGACGAGTGCTTCCTGAGGGAAACCAACAGATACGTTATGTGTGTACTGGTCCTACCTTCTCCATGGTCATCATGTCGATGCCAAAGTGAGCTAAGTGCTCTGGCAGCTTTGGATCCAGCACCATGTCATCCTCATCATAGGAGTACACATCTGGAAAAAACATTCCATCAATAAGGACATGTCTCTTTTTAAATGATTTCTACAGTAGCCTAATACAGTCTGCTAAACTCTCACCTTTAGGCATTCACATGCTGCATGTTCAGTTCTGAATGCACAGTGTATGTCATTTTCATGTTTTTATGTTACTGTGTCAGTGTCTCCGTGTTTGATGCCAGCAGCATCACCAAGACAAATTACTATACTGGCATTGCACTGCATTTGGCAAACAAAGTGACTCTGAGACCGAGACAAAAATAATCAAACAAATATTCATACAAAAGCCTTTGTTCCACAAAGAGCTAGTTAATTTTTCTACTTGAGATTCATCAAGTAATATCAAGAACTATTATTCCCCCCCCCCCCCAGACCAATCAGGAGCCGTAAGCCGTTTTCTCCCATTTGTGCGCGGAGGCTTACCAAGACTGTGAAGCGAAGTGAGAAAAACAAAACGCAGAACGTAGCAATCAGTCTAGATTCCAGGCTCTGTACTAAGTCTTCTCCTTTTTTCCCTTTACACTAACACTCTTTGCAGAAAATAGCCGATGTATTAGCTCACAATGCGACGCATTGTGATGCGTTGTGTCAATGTGCTTAACGATGTTCATATGTGGGACAGACTGCCTTAATGTCCGTACCAGTGCCCTAGTTTGTAGGTAGGCCACTGACACAGTCCACACGTGTGATCTGATCACTATGCAGAATGTGCGTTCAAAAGAATGGGATCGTCGCTGCCTATAAAAAGGACACTTGACAATACCGTATTTTCAATTTCCCCTGCAGTCCATTCTTTTGAACAGATCTACCACAGTCCTACACGTAACATTTTGTGGTAATGGTAATCTCGTGCCCCCAATTCCTTTGTTATTTTTTTTCCTTTCCATAGTCCATTTAATGTCTCAATTTAATGCCTTTCCGCAAAACCAAACTACCCATTCAGAGAGAATACATTTTTGAAGTAGACTGAACTTGCTGACCTCCAATCTCTCATCTGGACAGGGGTGGGCAATATGGCAAAATCAAATCACATATCAAATCACAATTTCTTTCAGACAGGATCACGATCCACAATTTTATCACAATTGATGATTATTTTCATCTTGATCTTTAAGACTATTTTGCGAGTTACTGAACTTAAAAAAAAACTATAGCCCTAAAAGGTAACAACCTAAAAATAAAAAGTATAACATGGTTCCAGGGGGTCCACAGCTAAATGACAGAGTTAGGAGCCAAATGGTTCCATTTGTACGCTCTCAAGAGTTAAAGTAACACAGGATTTTACTGTGTAGATTGGGGTCCCAGAGACAAAAAAAGAAAGGGGAAAAAAAACCTTCAAAAGGGCGTCTGTGGCCTAAATAATGCTAATCAAACTGGGGCCCTTGAAATTAAAAAGGTTGAGAAATGCTCTAATGCCTTCCTTAGACTTGTTTGTTTTGGCCGTGAAGCAGCAGGCTGCGTAGTTGCAGCTGATGCACTAATGTGCTGGAATCCCCTCACTCACTGTTTGACTGTGCTCATTCTTTTGAGGTGGTTAAAAAGGTTTGTCGTGTTTCCGTCCAACATGCGAATAATGTAAAAATTTAATACTCGTCTAACGACAGAGCACGTTTTGAAAAATCCAAACCAGTCAATATCACCAATGTCAAAATGCTTTTAAGGACCAACTTGTCCATGTTGTCATCCATTGCTGCTATGCTGCCAAACTAAATAGGGGGAGGGAACTTTGAATGCGCGTATGAGCAAAAAGAACAAATCTACAAGCTAACAATGTGTAGTGATAAATCTAGCTTGTAGTACAGTTTTTTGAGTGACACCGTTACCCTATAGAGTATAAATGAAGGTATAGAACTGCTGCAACTGATAGAATAGGCACTGCAGTACAATAATAACATTCTCTCTGTAAAGGCAGATTATAGAGACATTTTAATCATTCACAATCTAATTGTCATATCGCACAACCCTGTTCTTAAATTCTCCCAGTGGTCACAGCAGCAACAAAAATAATGGGCATAACGATAAACCAAATGTAATGTTTAGACCTAGGAAAATGCTTGGCCTTGAACCCTCACCTGCTCCATCAGGGGTGATGGTGCCCAGTTTGACAGCCAGCGGATGTCCCACCTGTTGGAAGTAGAGCAGGGCGTGGTTGTTCCCGCCAGTGCCGTCAAAATAGCGACGGCCACACATCACCTTACCGTCCGTCAGGTTCATCCACAGGTTCTCCTGCAGGTCACACACCTCACACCGCCAGCCGCTAGCAAGAACAAAAGAAAAGCTTAGTATTACCGTAGCTTATTTCGATCATGATTAAAAGCACATGGGCAAATGCAATATGGTGATAACATGAACAAGGCAAATAACATCTCTCTCCTCAAACAAAAGGGAAAAAAGAAATCAAATGACAATAAAAGCTGTGCAAGAATTTCTTATGGTAGCATTGGATCAGTGTTTTTTTGGCAGACCGAAGGTCAAACCCAAATCTCAAGGCATTTGTAATCTTTATGTAGAGCATGTTTTCGTTATTCAGAGATACTTCACATACACTCAATCAAATCTTACAGAAATATATATATATTATATAAATTGCAGCTCATATCAGCTATACAGATGCAGAGACACATGAGAAAGTGATGCATATAGGATAGATTTTCCCTTTTTTCAAAGCTTATGTCAGCCGTCACTAGCTAGCTGTAAACTCATTCTGAAATATGCTGTGCATATTAGAAGAGGTCAGGAGCCCAATTTAAAAAACGAATCAGCTCTTTGCCATTGCTTGTAGCTGGTCAAGTTTGACGTGGGGCGGTGGT
Source organism: Gymnoscopelus braueri (assembly GCF_963280865.1). NCBI lineage: Eukaryota > Metazoa > Chordata > Actinopteri > Myctophiformes > Myctophidae > Gymnoscopelus > Gymnoscopelus braueri. The sequence continues at coordinate 19,060,289 of NC_137605.1, forward strand.
AGTTTCTACATGGAGAACCAATATGCAGTTGTTGTGCATTGAGGAGGTGAACCGTAAGCTCAGCGTTGGCGTTTTGCTCGAAATACTATAATGTATTTAAGTGACCACAGCCCCACCCCTGTTGTTGGCTGACTGTCTGTAATATTTATGTTTGGGGGGGGGTAAAAATTGTGCACTTTTACTGAAAATATTTTGAAACTTTATAGTACTTTGTGCTTATTGTCCACAAATGATGTTAACACCATCTGCTAAATCACATCATAATCCACCATCCAGCGCTGTTTGCCAGGCTGCCAACAGGTTCTACTCTGCCCCATCATGGATCGCAATCTTCCATTGTTGGTGCGTTCAATTGATTTATGGTACTGTATCAGATTAAAAGCCTAGACTTGCATTTACATTGCTGGATGTTACAGTGAAATGTATCTCAATGGCGCCACTCAGTGGCTGTAGGTGGGCTTGCAGCTGGTCATTTTGTATAGGTTGTCTTGAAGTTGGTTCTTTTCTAAGGTTAAAGCAAAATTACACTTATGGAAGAGATTTGCTTTATGTAGTTACTTTGCCATGGTGTAAATCCCAAAATTGGTGAGATATTTTCAGTAGCTAACTGCTGTGTTATAAATAATCCAAAAGTCTCCTCTATATTGTACAATGAAACAAGTCTCAAAGTAACTTTTTGCACATAAACAACCACAAACAGAGCAGATTCAGCCAATGTATAACAAACGTCTACTTCATGTTGATTTTACTATTTGAATTAGGAACAAGATCCGGACCGGATCCATCGATCTGATGTAATGTTACACATTGGCAGAATCCAGTGTTTGTTTATGAACAAAAAGAGTTACTTTGAGACCTGTTGCACTTTGGAGACACATTTTCCTAATTTGATGGGCCTTGTTTCCCAATAAAAGGCTGTGATTAACATGTCTAATTAGACATGCATTGGATGAAAATGGGTATATTCTGAAAAGAGTAAACGAATCTTGTGAATATGACCAGGTTAAATAAAGTAGTATGGCCATCCACAACATACTTTACCTCGCCTCACCGTTTGAGAACCTCTGTTCTAGGTAGCCTTTTGTTTTCACAGGCATACACGTATGTCAGTCTACATGTTCTCTCTCCTGTGCCTCCCATTATGCCGTCTCCCTTTCAGCTATTATTGGGTTTGTGATATGGAAAGACTGGAGCCTTCTATTCTGCTGTTTTGCAATCCCGACACCATCTCTACAATTCATCATTTCATTTTCAATCTGGTGAAGGGTCAGAGTAGCCTGGCTCCCCTGAAATCGCTAGCCTATTATTCAGTAGAAGTCTGGGTTTTCTCGGTTGAAAATCTAAACGATGGCCCGGAGTAATCGGCACTGGGATAATCCAGTATGAACCAATCGCCAAAGAGTCCCACTTTGGCCACGCCCCCATCTCAGAAAACGGCTGCACTGAGAGGGCTTTCAGACTGAATAATGGAGTGAAACGAAATGAAAATTCAGGCTGAGTGTCAGGCTAGGGTCAGAGTGACTTTGACAAGACATCCCTTCTGCATAGAACCGTGTCCTAAATGTAGCCAGGTGGAATGTCTCCCCCGTCTCACCTGGGTAGAATTTTGACCCCGTTGTCTAGCTGTTTGAGGTCGTTGGCGTGCCGAGACTCCTGTCTCACCTCTCCGTCCCACTGTTGGACCTGCAGGGCGTGCGACACTGAGTCTGCCGCCCTAAGACCATCCATGGACAGGGACACCTGGGGGAACAAACAGAGGGTAGTACTTCTCTACACTGCTGACCCACTTTAAGCCCCACTGCATTCTACACTGGTTAATTTGACAGTGAAATTATGTAGTGTCATATTACCCTTATGACAAATGTGCATTTCGCACTCATGAGTGACTATGATGTGCGATGTTATCGAGGCATTGCTTCCTGCTTATCTTTTTTTTTTGCCTGGCTGATGTACAATCATTATGATATATTTTTTTATTAATTCTTTGGGGTGTTTATAATCTAAGAACAAAATAATTGTATTGTTGTTTGTGGCCAAACTTAGTTTTTCTTTACCAGCCTGTGCCTGGGAATGTAATAATTAAAACATATCAAAAGACATTTACTATGTACTTCAAGATGGTATTATGTTTGTGTACTTGGTCTAGTAAGGTATCATAGGGTCAAATGTTTTTGTAAGATCTTGTACGGTTCTGTGCATACGTTTCATTCAGATAAAAGTGTTTTGTTTTATGCCAGGCTGAAAACAAAACTGAAGTCTTGTCTTAACTTTTAGATCAAGGACCTTAGTGCAAATCAGTCTTTAACGAACAATTTGCGTGTGTGTGTGTGTGTGTGTGTGTGTGTGTGTGCGTGCGTGCGTGCGTGTGTGATGCATGCTTATGAGTTTTTAAACATTGTCAAGTAAAACTAAGCAGTAGATTTTTATCTGCTGTTGCACCTTGACTTGTACCTCACTGGTACCTCAGTGGACAAGTATCTCACCCGCTCTCTTACAACATCAGGCATGGTAGCAAGGTCATCTGATGTCACTTCCTGTCTGTCCGGGAAGAGGACAACTTTTACATCTTCCTCATACTGCTCCTGCTCCACATCAAATCCTCCTTCGATTCCTAGGCGAATGGTGAATGAAGACATGGTCATTCTTTAACAAAACGACTGATACTATCAGGATTGCGTTTTTTTTTTCTCAACCATAACTATATCTGATGATCAGTTACAGTTAGTATGTAGTCATTGTGGAGTGTTTGTGTATTTATTGTAACCTGTTGTATTGGAATGCTAATATAGCACTATACTATCACTATTAATCACTAATATATAATATCATTATAGCCAAAAGTGAATTTCCTTGTGTAGAAAATAAATTCAATATTTTATTCACTCTGTACACGTGATATTGTGTAAATGCGTACATTTGTGAATTCCACTCCCATGCCCTTACCTATAGCCAGTCGAGTGGGCTTTTTCTTAGGTGGGTCAGAGTTATTGTCATCTTCCTTCTGAGGAGAAAAAAGCATTGGGAATCACTAAGTGGACGCCGAATGTGTCCTGCTATCAATAACAGACCGATGGTCATGGGGACAACGCACCTGCATCAAACAATGAATTAAGCAATCGGCTGTGCTTGGTTCCTGGCCGTATTCAACAAGGCAGCTATGTAAATAAAAATTATGAATGGTGAGGAGGTCATTGTTGAGAAATAAACCTGCTCAGGGTGATAAAGACCCCTTTGCTTCGTGTCGGGGTCTAATCACCATCAACACTCATGCTCAGTGCTCACCATTCATCATCCCTTGCTTATTACCCACTTTTAGACCCATACTACAAAAACGTATTTACATGAATGTCTATTAGGGCCCTTCACACAGAAGGAAAATAAATAATGTCGATTGTCGAACTGAGACAGGGTGGCAGTGGTTTTAACTTAAGTCATCTGACTGAGACTCGATCTTGTAACCAAAAAGGTCAGTGATTTGATAATCACTGTCATGTATCCTGTCATACACCCAGCATCCTTTGACTAAGACACTGAACTAGTGTGATCACAGCCGTAAAACATAATGGTTACCTGAGTCTTGCGGGTCCGAGTGATGTGCAGATACGCCCGCTGTCCAGTTCTGGCATGGTGCCTGTCAACGTACTGGCTGCCGAAGCCCAGGAAACTGTTCATGCACACATACAGTCCTCCCTCGCTCTCCTGCAGTTCAGGAAAGCAGTCACCATGTATGCTCAATAAGTACTAGAAAACTAAATGAGCTAATGCTTGCTTAACCACTTAAACCCTATACATATACTTAGTTTAGTGAATTCCCCAAGTGGTCTATATACTTCCTTTTTTCCCTCCACACCAAATCTTTTGGCCGAAATTAGCCGATCTACAAGCTGACAACGTGCTGCAATGTAGATCTGCTATTTTTGCTGAATGTTCACTATTTTAAGAACTTTTTTGTAAATCTTTGAAAACAAATTGAAAATGTTTTACCTTTTTTTCTTTTTACAATAATAATGACTTGCCCAATATGGATGGCAAGTTGAAAGTGAATGAAAGCAGAGTTATGATTTTGTGCAACATGTTTAAAAGTGTGTACTACCTCCAAACATTTCACGCCACCCTGTGATCTTTGGCACCCCGTAAGGGGAGTGGGAAACACTGCTCCAAGTTGCAATTCCCTCCATTGACATAAAACAGAAAAGTCCTATCTTATTGTACTAAACGACAATAAACTCAACAATGTCGCACATCTATGGACAGCTTAGGTTATACCCTTTGTCTCTGTAAAGCCTAAATCCACCATTATAATAAATCCACCATTTTAATGTTATGAGCAACTTTCTGTCAATAAACACTGTAAAGCCATGATTCCAGTGTTCTTCTTCTTTTGCTGTGTTGTACATCTACATTATGTGCGTTCATTATCACCAAGCATAAGTGGTTTTGAGGAGTGCTTGTTTTAAAATCACTCAACGTCCTGCATATGTGCAATTTGGAAACAGGACGTTGAGTGATTTAAAACGAGCACTCCACAAAACCACTTCACTCACATGCCTGGCAATAATGAGCATGTTGTGGCTGTAATGCATGTGTAAAACACAGCAAAAGAAGAACACTTAGAAGAATTATGGCTTCACAGGGTTTACTTACAGACAGTTGCTCATAACATGACAACAATAGATTTTTGAGAAACTAAGGCTTTACAGAGACAAAGATGATAACCCATGCTGTCCTTAGAGACGCAATATTGATGATTTTATCGTCACTTAATACAGTCAGATTGGATTTTTCTGTCTCACAAATGGTGTTGTCAAATAGAGGGAATTGCAACTTAAAGGTTGGGATAGCTTGCAAGTAGGGATCATGTGGTTAATGTTGGCACAGCTAACATTAATAGAGATCCAATAAATGATTCATTATAAGGGTTATTTGCAACTACACCACTTGTATACACAGCAGATACAGTATACAGTCAGTTGCAAACGAAGCACATGACAAACATACTTGCACACAGTTAAATCAGGCTATGCCATGATGTGAAGACCCGTGGAAACAGTGGACACAACACTGTCTGCTCATGTCAATAGTATCAATTACATTATGAGCAAGGGCTGCTTTGCTAACGTGTTGCTGCCATTCAGCCACAATGACATCAACGTACCGTCCACTATCAGAAAACTAACAGACCAAACGAATAAAGCTCTAAATGTTGGGTGTTTCAATGAAAACTGAGCATCAAGTGCCATGTCATTGCTGACACCACGTAGACCGTTAGCTAGCTAGCAGGCTAATTTGACAACACAGGGCTATAACAGCTAACCTAGCTTTTAGCCTAGCTTTAGCTTGACTGTTAAGTTGTGTCTGAGTTGAACATCAAAGGAGGCTAATAAGCTAAAGCGAGATAACATGGTAGTCATGCCGTTTCGTTGCACATCATAAATGGAGGAAACCTGAAAGGCAACAACACTGTTTGTTGGCCTGTTGAGGGGACAACATCTTACCGGCGTGGAAAATGACAAGGCGCATTCGTCTTTGTGGACACGGTCCCCGGGCCTCGGTACCCGAATTGTGGACAAAACCGACATCAAAACGTCGCTGACCTCCGCCATGACGAGCTAGCTAGTCCTGCCTTTGAGTTTGGACCCCAAAGCCTTTGATAGAAACGGCTCGGAAATAGTGGCTGCAGTTTAGGATCTCCTTCTCCTCCCTGTGAGCCGCTGAATGAATCAGTGTGTCTGTGACTGTGATGCTCCGACGGAACGGAAGGCCACACGCTGTCTCACACTCAGCTGCGGAGTGTGTTACAGCCACTCTCGTGACCTATCGTATACGGTGACTCCAGAGGTCGCTTATTTCGGCATATTTGAAGACTGGTGTTTGAGGTTATTATTATTATTATTATTATTACCCTTATTATTATTATTAGTAGTAGTAGTAGTAGTAGTAGTAGTAGTAGTTGTTGTTGTAGTATTTATTTATTTAATTTTCAAAACAAATCCCCCCAAATATCTATAATCTGCATAAAACAGTCTATTTTCTTCTCTCAACATAATCAGTTGCAATACACATCGTCACACATTCAATAACACATGATATGTCAGTTTGCCTGATATTTATTTCAACATCTTGATAGGATTCAGCTAGGAGTCAGTCACCGTATTCGACTGACAGATCATCTATTTTAGTGAAATCGCTGTTCAAAGCGATAGATTATAACTCTATGGTTCAAAGCAGTACATTGTATGTTAAAAGCAACTATCATCTTTCTTGACCACCATACTGTAAGTTTGTACTCTCACATGATACTTACGAAATGCTTCTGTACAGTTTACAAGTGTATATATTATAGAAATTGTAGAATTGGTCACATTCACAGCTAGATCAACAGATTTTGCTGAATATTTTAGCTATTAAATCGAAATATTTTTGAAAGTATTATGGTGATGCCTGTTGAATTCAAAGAGCGGTGGCCTCTGGTGGTTGTATGCCAGTATTGCACTTCCATGAGTGATCACCAGCCAAACAATGAAAATGCACTTTTATGTCCAGTATATGAAAACATAATTTAAAAAGGAAATGAAAAACGTCCTGTCCTGGCCTCTGAGAATCAAAGTTTTCAATCTGAATGATAAATAGGGTGTGGTGGTTGTCTGTCTGGCATCAGATCTTGTCTGGATGATATATTTCCTCAAATCTTCTGGAATCTAGATAGCTCCTAGTCCCTCCCAGTGGTGGAAAAAGTACTATTTTTTTTTTACTTAAGTAAAAGTATCAATGCATCTCATTGTGAGCTTGTAGATCAGCTATTTTCAAATGACCGAAATTTATATAGGGCTGAAGTAGTGGTTAATATATGGTAATCCAAATGTACAAAACTTGTAACTAGTAACTAAAGTTTTCAAATACTTGTAGCGGAGTAAAAGTACAATATTGCCTCTGAGAGTGGAGTAGAAGTAAAAGTACTGAAATTTGGAAATACTCCACTAAAGTAAAAAAAAAATACCTCAAAATGGTACTTAAGTACAGTACTCGAGTAAATGTAATTAGTTACTTTACACCACTGGTCCCTCCTCCTCCTCCTCCTCCTCCTCCCTCTCCTCTGGCTAGTGTTTGGACCATGGCGCTGCACTCAAATCATGTCTCTGTGTACGTGGCGCTGCTGAACAACTTTATATTATTACTATGTGATCTGACCTTGCCCGCGGCAGCCGCCGGCAGCGCTGGCACTTCATCGTCTGTCTCGGGACTCCTGCCACCGTATGATCTGTTATATTACTCCGGAGTGCGGTCATACTTCTCTGAGGAGTGGGAGAGGGCGGCGGAGCTGCTGGAGAAGTCTATCGCGGCCAAAAACGCGCTGGCTCGGGTGCGAAGGCAATGCCACGGCGAATGTATCAAGGCCGGACAGGACAAGCTTAATAAACTAGGTACGGGGTCTTGTCGTGTGTGTGTGTGTGTGTGTGTGTGTGCGCGCGTGCGTGCTTCACTCACGTACATCAGTTTATATGGCATAGATCAGTGGTTCTCAACCTGTGGGTCGGGACCCCCAGGGGGGTCCCCACAAGAGAGTGATGTAGTGACAATTCAAGGACTTTTAAGACCTTTTTAATACCTACAAAAAAAGACAGAACAAGACCATTACTGCATCAAAAGTAATCTATTCTATAAAAACTGGTACTAAATTGGCCAAATTGTCAAATAATATAAGAAAGAGGCAAACATTTTGAAAAAATCCGATCTACAAGCTCATGCTAGGGGTTGCTAACTTGTAGGTCTGCTATTTTCACAATATTTATCTGTGGAACCGAGTCAAACTACAATATGTTATGCCTCAACTCCTGCAATTCCAAGTGCTTGTCAGGGTGGGGGTTCCGGACCGGTCCCCAGTTCAAACATGACTATTTTGGGGGGTCACGACCTGTAAAGGTTGAGAACCACTGGCATAGATCGGCTACTACTACATCCCACAGCTCGAAATAACGTGAGGAGGACACAATAACGTAATGTATTGATCCTAGTAGTTGGGCACTGTCCAGACGGACCAGACCATCGATGATCAATAGCTAATTTTGTATAACATACCGTCTCTAAACCAAAATGTGACAGAAGACATTTGGATAAAGTTTAAAACTCTAACCCAACATAATGCCTTCCATGAGACTAATTGGTTGCTGGTAATATTGACTGATGAGCCATTGCATGAACTTCTAACAATATTGATGTTTCCCTCACGGTTCCATCAGACACAGAGGAGGGGAGTGTAAGGGACCTGTGGGCTCTGGACTGGGTGCAGCAGAGGGCCGAGTGTGTGAGGTTCTGTGTTGGACGGGCTGTCAGCCCAACGGGACAGCTCCCTGTCTCTGTGGACATCGAGTATGAATTCATTAGCCGCAACCCCTACAACTACCTACAAGTCACATACTACAAGGTAAGCTTTCCGATATCCTCCCTTAAGGGCCGACTTTGTTGGGAGTATGATTATAGGCCTAAAGAGTATCCTGTCTTGTGTGTTTATCTGGAGCAGCACACTGCAACACAACATATCGAATTTGGGCAATATGGAAACAAAAGCCACTGAATCCTGACTTGTCAGGTTCATTCGTTGTCATTTACAAGCTTGCACATAAAGATGAAAATCGTACTCGGGACCAGCAGTGTACAATATGTCTACTCTAAACCAAACTAACAATAATACTACTCACTAAATTCATATTATAATATTGAATTCTTTATAGATTGCCTATGCTATCAAAAGTTTGTAGTGGTATCACATTTGTATACATTAATTACCTACAGAGTGTAGGAAATCACAAAACATCTCTTCCTACACTTTATCAGGGCAGGATACATTTTGTTTTCTCTCTTCATTCCAAATTATGTTTTCTCTCAGCTTTCCATCCTTCCTTCATTCCTTCCTCCATTATGTCCCTCCATTTCTTTCTCTTTTGCTTCCTCCCTTTCTTCCTTCCTCCCTTCCTTCTTAATTCTTCCTACTTTTCCCCTGAAAACTGTTCAAGGAATTGAAGGAATCAAGTGTGAGCAGCCAAGCGGCTCAGTTACAAGCAGGCATTCTTACCCAGAGCTTCAGAGGAGCTCCAGAGGACACCATAGATTTGTTTGTATGAAAGGTTGACAAGAGGATAGACGTTTCAGCCTGTGCACTAATTTTCTCTGCAGTTGCAAAAGTTGCAGAAGGCTGCGTCGGCAGCTCACACATACTTTGTGGCCAACCCCAACCACCTGGAGATGAGGAACAACATCGAGAAGTACAGACGGATGGACACAGTGAAGGAGGACGACTTCCTGGACAGAGAGATTGAGGCAGAGAAACACTGGGTGAGGAGGAAAGGAATGGTCCACGGAGATTTGGAAGTCTACTCCCCTTTGTACATTTGTAGATCTTTTTGTTTAGTTTGTTCATGTATAAGTGAGAAGTAATGGAAACGGGATAATTTGAAACGGAGTGGGCTTCGCTCAGGAGGTTTCATATGTTCTTAGCTATATAGATCAAGACCATCACCCAATCAGTAATCCTTTTTACAAAGTTGATTCAAAACAATGGAATCACACACCAACAAGCTCAGGACAAAACATTTGTAGTCTTAATACAGTGTCTGTGGATATGATATCCACTTCTCTCTCAGTGTGTATCTGTCACAGGTAAATTGGCATTCCAGGTAAATTGGAAGTGGAGCGCTTGTTTTTAGGCGCGGGGCTGCGAGGCGAGGCTTTGATGCAAGGACGACAAGAACAAGATAGCAACCTGGAGATGCAAGTAACAGCTTCAGTGGCGCACTTCGATAATCATTGGACTCCCCATCCACTACCACTGGGAGTCTGGGTTTGACTCCCGCTTGGGACACTACTTTTTCAAACAACCGCGGACTACTTTTTTTCGATATAAAGTATAGTTTTCTTTTGGACCATGACGGAGGCGCGCCGACTCAGCAGACCTTGAGGCCGAGGAGTCGCGCCCGAGCGCCTCCAGGCGCGAGTGCCCGCGACGACCGGCCGATGGTCTGCTAGTCGACTAAAGCGCCGTCCGAGTTATGTACCGATAGGCACAGAATCGTAAATGATGTTGTGGGGACTGCGTTTGCCCCAACTGCCACTCACTGCACTAACATAGCCCGCCAGCACCGCCCCCTTGTGCGTCAACTGCATGGAATAAGGCTGTTCGCGGGTGTGTGTGTGCGTGTGTGTGCGTGTGTGTGTGTGTGTGTGTGTGTGTGTGTGTGTGTGTGTGTGTGTGTGTGTGTGTGTTGTGCGCATGCGTGTGTGCGTGCTCGTTTGTGCGCGTGTGCATGCGTGCGTGTGTGGTGTGGGGCTCATGTCTGGCTTGCATTGCCCTCTATCGTTGATTCTACAGAATTGCCTGCAGGGGGCGGTGAAAACAAACGCTTCTTTTCCAATTTACCTGGAATGCCAATTTACCTGTAACATATCCACTTAAACTTTCCTTTCACCCAGGTAAATGGCTGGGGCCTGAGGGAGCAAATACTGTACCTCGCGTCGTCTTTGATTTCTCTTTCAGGCACACAGTACAAACCATGGGATTTACTGTACCCACACACTTACAGTACATGTCTTGCGTTGCTAACGATCATCTGGCAACATGAGACCACATGAACCCTATCCCTATGTTTAACACTAACTCTCAAGGGCGTAATGCACAGTTACTGCTTTGATTAAATTAGAAAATGATACTGCTCAGAGACTGAGTGAAATGTTGGCTTAAACATACTTAACATGCAACAAAGATCTCAAATGAATTGGAATGTTTAGTACAAATATTAAAGGGTCAATTACATTTGTTGTAATATTGGATATGTTCGCCACCTGTACTGTAGCTCACATCACACACAATGCATGGAGATGCAATGAAGACATAAACATCCTTTTCCATCCTTGTTACTTACAGAATATATAATATTACCTGTTATTGTTTACTGTCCTAGATTTTTTCTGTATAGCTTCTGAGTCTTAATCTCAAATTTAAACGGGAAATCAGACCTTGCAGCACATCCATGTTGATTTCCGATGCTTTTTCTCCGTAATGTTTCTTAGTTCCTTCTTTGAAAACAGTGAATACTTTGAGTTTGAAAGGTGCCTTTTAAATAAAGATTACTTACTGACTTACTTTTCTGAACATATCTCTTCTTCCCCTCCATCCATCCATCCCACATCCCCAGACTCTGTACGATTCTGCCCTCCAGTTTGAGGTGTCTTCTGACTGGGCCCAGGCAGTGGCGACGTGGAAGCAGTGTGTGAATGAGACCCTGAGGCAGACCGCAGAGTGCAGGGTGCAGTGTGAGATGGCGTCCCAGCGCCTGCCTGAGGACAGAGGAGTGGACGCCGGTGACGGCAGTGTGTTTGAAAAGGCTGCAGGTACAATGGAAAAGCACACACGAACAGACCAAAGTCATTTCTACGGCATGGCTCTGTAGGAGGCTAGCTATCTATATACATATACTGTACTGTAGACTAGAGACTTGCTCTGTGTGTGTGAGTGTGTACGTCTGTTTTTCCAAAGCTATCTCACAAACCGCTGGACCATTAAGTGCCCAGTTTCCTGTGTATACTGCCAGTAGCCCAAGGAAGTACCTCCATGCATTTTTCCACATATGTTTATATATTTGAAATATATTTAACTTCATTATTTTAATAATAACTAGCCTACTCGGGAACGATGCAAGTTAGGAATGCATTCTCCAACCGTTTATGCAATACTTGTTCTACCCGCTGTCAGAATACCCGCTGTACCCGTCTGTCTGTGTCCCTGGCTTTATGCCCAATGCCCATATATGGAGATCCTTGTATCTGTCTGTCTGCATGTGTCACTAACAGTAAAGTTACATCAGTTACAGTTCTGCTTCATTCACGTGTTTGATCTCCTCCCACCAGCTCTGTCCCTCTCCCTGCTCTCCTGTCAGCAGTCCTGTGTGATCCAGGTCGCCACGCGACCCGGAAGAATTTCTGCTCTGGAGGACTTCCTGCCCACGCAGCTGGAGCATTTGCATATCGCCCAGTTCAAAGGTCAGAGTTCAGATGTCCTATTCATAGTCATGCAATTAGTGTAGTAATCACACAGTGCCTTGTTTAGTCTAGTTCATCTGCATTGTAATAGACAGTATTTGCTCTGTGGGGGTGTGTGCGTATGTTGATGCACTATCGTTGTACACCACAATACTTTGGTCTTCCTCATATCTGCCACTGTATTTGAGCTCCTTGTGACAATGAACGCATTCCTTTTGTGAACCAGACTTTGTCCTCCATATTTAGCTTGTCTGGTTCTCTCCACACAGCTGGTGATGTGAGCGGGGCAGTGCAGACACTCCGCTCCCTCCTCCTGTTCTACCCCACAGACGCAGACAACCTGGGCAACCTGCAGCTCTACTATGACACACTAGGGGGAGACGCTGAGTCACAGGGCGCACAGCCTACTCGGGTAACACCTTACACCTAAACTGAGAAAGACTGGCTGGATATATATACAGTATACATATATATATATATATATATAATATAAAGTGAACCTCTTGTGTTTGATATTTGTGTGTTTCTCTGTCTGTCATACAGGAGATTGTCACATATGTGAGTCGCTCTTTGCAGGAGAAAGAGCTACTCTATTTTGGCATGGAGAATCTTGACTTCAGCTTCATTGACCCAGTAAGTATACTTTCCACTGGGTCAGGACCCCAAATAAGGGTCCCAAGGTGAAATCAGTTACAAGTCACAGACATATTGTTTTTGTATAACTTCAATACATGTTTCCATGTAGGATCTTTGGACTCCAGAGGATGTAGTGCCTGAGTCTCTGCGAGAAGCCTGGCGGTAAGTCACATAGGACAATCTATGTTTTAATCTGTATTCTATAGCAAGGCTTAAAGCAGAAAGGGAATTATGGAAACAAGGCAAAGGCTAATTTATATTTATATTTATACTTTGTTGCATAAGTACGAAATTACGAAAGTAACCTTTTGAATTATTTTCTTTTAATAACTGATAGAAAATCGGTTGTTTTCATCGAGTGACATGTTCTTGAATGAAGTATAAATGAGCCCTAACTCTTGCTGAAAAACGAATATCCTATTCCTCTGTATTGTCATTCAGAGCAGAGAAAGAGAAAATGAATGAGAAGATGGAGGCCGGAGAGAAGCAGGTGGAGATGGATGACAGTGGTTTCTATGCAGGTAAGACACCTGCTGTCGGCCTTGCAGTTGTCAATCTCCATCCAAATAATTGATGAAGTAGCCATTAGAGGAGTCACTGCAAGCAGGTAGACCTAACTCTTACTACTCCACCTCTGGGAGAAATATTTTACAAATTCAGTTGTTGTCCTCTTTTTTTCTGTCAGTACAAAGAATGGTCTGGCAGGTAGGAGGTTGAACGATTAAACTCTTAAACTCTATCTTATAGATAGATGAATAGATAGACAGACAGACAGACCTTTATTGATCCCACGAGGGAAATGCAGTTGCTATGCCAGTTACAGCAGTCATAAGAACACAAGAACAGATAATAAAAGCACAGCATATAAGACAAAATAGCCAACCAGAAAAAAAAAGAAGATAAGGAGGGCCCCAAAAAAAAGCGAGTCAAAGCGTGGGCAAGAGTCACATTGGTCATTAGTCCATAGTCTGAGGACCGGGTGGAAATCCTGGTAGTGGAGCGACTGTTGGCATCATTGTCATGTCGTTATGGGTACCAGCATGAAGGACCTCCTCCGTGGTGGGAGGGTGAATATTGCGTTCGCCGCTGGTACTCAGCCTCCCCTCTATTAACTTATTGAGGGGGTGGGAGAGGTTTGCCATGATGGCTTACCAGCTTCTTCCTTGTACTCCCCTCCGCCACTACCTCCACATCATCCTGTCTAGCACCAACGACAGAGCCTGACTTCTTCACAAGCATGTTCAGTCTGTTTCTGTCCCTTATGTTGATGTAACCCCCCCAGCAAGCAACTGCAGAAAAGAGGACACTGGTCACAACAGACTAGAACATCTGCCACATCCTGTTGCACTTGCCAAAGGAACTCAGCCTCCTCCTGTAGAGGTCCTGTTTGAATCAGTCCAGTTCAGCTTGTTGTTCAGGTGTACACAGAGTAACGTGTAGGTGTCCATGACCTCCCTCCCCCACGTACAAGCGAGTACTTAGAAATGCGCTATATAAATATGAGATCAAATTTATATCATTATGAACTCCACTGACTCCCAATGGATATATCTGGGGGCTGGGGGGCTCTTTTTGCTCCGGCAGTGTATTGCGGTCTCCACAGGCCACCAAGCCATGGTCCACCTGCATCACAGAGAGCTTCTCGGCTAACTGCTGTGGTTGGAAGGTGTTGAAGGCGCTAGAAAAGTTAAAGCACATCATTCGTACAGTGTTGCCCCCTGGGACCAGATGGTGTAGGCTGTATTTAGCAGGTAGATAGTAGCATCATGATCCTCTATCTCAATGTTCTCCTCGTACGCAAACTACTAGGGTCAAGGTAGTCCGTATCCAATGATTGAGGCAGGACATTTTAATGATATAACAATACAAAATACCACTGAACTGTACCCTGTTCTCTTTCTCACTTTCTCTTTGTTTGTCCTCTCTCCAGGGGGTCCGATCCCTCAGGTGGGCGTGACCATCACCATGGACGATGACGCTTTGAATGGGACCAATCGCGTCGTACTGGACGGAGTGATGACACAGAACGAGTGTGACGCAATACTGCAGTTAGCAACAGTAGGATTGTTTTGATTATTTTAATTATTTAATTATAATTATATTAAACTATAACTACTGTATATTATATTTGTTTTGACAATTGAGCTATCATTATTTGTGCACTGCATTTAATTATTTGATCAAACAACTAGTAAATAAATGTGCACGTGTGTGTATGTGCGTGCGTTTGTGCGTCTGTGTATGCATGCATGCAAGCAAGCAAGCGTGTGTGTGCATCATAGACGTGCGGCACCCACCTCAGCCTACATTAATTTCTTCATTCCATTTCCTATTGTCTCTGATAGGCTGCAGCATCAGCTGGAGATGGTTACCGAGGGCGACGGTCCCCACACACACCCCATGAGAAATTTGAGGGTCTGACTGTCCTCAAAGCTTTAAAGGTGGCTGAGAGAGAGAAATAATTTTGCACATCTAGAACATACTGGGATTAACATTTTAAATTGTAATTCGTTCATACTGTACCACTATACATTTTTTGGAGAGGACCCAAAATGTATTCATCAATATTACTGTAATTGTAAAAGATCTAAAATAAATATTAGCTCAGCTCAATTCAACCTATTACCAAAATGTATAAATACTGAACAACCGGAATATGATTTATTGAAAATTAAAAATGAATAGCAGTATATACGCAGTATAGCCTGGCGACTAGGCTCTGATCTTGTGACTGCCTGCAATCATGCACCTTAAGCACCCTTTATACTTTGTTGACTGGGGTCCCCCCCCCGAACATTGCCCCCCTCTATTTCCCTCTACACCAAATCTCTTAGCTGAAGAAAACCGGTCTGCTATTTTCGAAGGATGTTCACCTATCTTGGCCCAATGTTTGCCTATTAGGACATGCAGAGAATACGCTAGGGTTCTTGTGGTTAAAGCTTGGCAAGTGAGAGGGCAAAAGAGACAGCAGGGAGGGAACAACACCAAACAATTGTAGCAGCAGTGGTCGCAATCTGAGCAGTGGAGCAGGAACATTGTGTATTTCACAGCTTAAATAGAATACCTTATTACAGAGGCCATGTGTTGGATCTGTGTTATAGTGCAAAGACTAAGAGTATATCTGACATGTCTAGCAGCGCAACTCAAGCACTATGCTCCATTATGGGTAAATTACAAATAACTAGACCATACCCGGTGAAGGTTATTGCACGTCCTGTAGCGCGGTCCCCCCGCGGGTCCCCCCGCGGCACCCCCCGCGGTCACCCCTCCCCACGGGCAACCCCCCACACACCCCCCCGTCACGCACACACCCTCATGCGGCCAGAGCTGTCCCCCGTCGCGAACACACATACGCGGCCGTCGCGCGAACACAAATAATGTACAGAATGTACAATGTACAATGTACAATGTACAGAGCCAGCGTGTGTGTCGCGGCTGGATTGGATGCGACGCATGCGCAGTTTGATCGGGCACAGACGATCGGGCACAGACGAAGACACCAAGACGGACCGACAGAGGTTACTCAAATTATAGTATGATGATGATAGCTAACAACTGCCACTTGTGCATTTGGAGAAAATAAATGAAAATGTGTTTGCGTTGTGTATATGATGATGATATAGCTAATGTGATATAGCTAATCCCTTTAAATAAAGTTGATTAAATTGGCATTTTGTCAATAAAAACATGAGGTACACACTATTGATAAGTAATAACTTAAATTGTCCTACTCATGTTGCATCAGTTGTCCAGTAAAAGCAAATGTATAATTTTTTAAGTGGTGTGTATCGTCGTTTCAAAGCCCCTGTTCAAAAACCTTGCCTGCCACCATGTATGCTCAGGGTGGCATGGTGAACCAGAACTCACTTTTTTGTTTTCTTTTTTTCCCCCTCTAATTTAGAGTAGCCAATTATTTGTACCCATCTCCCAATTTAGCCAATTAATCCTCCCCACACATTACTGTGTTGCCACTGCTGTTCTATGCTTGCCGGCTCAACTGCCAGTGAGAAAGCCCCACCTGGAGGATGTACAGTACTTTAGCACCTCCGTCCTACCTCCTCCTGTTGAACACGCCCCACTGACAGGCATTGTCCCAGCAGTAGCTAGCGTAAGTGAAAAATATCTCTGCCCCCTGCCCAGCTTCCCTCCCCCGAACACGGACAATTTTGTTCTTACAGACACTCCGCAAAACCCTTGATTTACCCCTGCTCCATGTGAGGGCCTGTGAACCAGTCTCTGTGTCTCTGTCTCCTAGTTTGAACGGGATGGCATGATGAAACCGTATCTCTGTCTCCTCCCAGTATGCTCAGGATGACATGGTGAACCAGTCTGATGCCAGGTTGTTACATGAGCTGGGTGAGAGAGTGAGAACCGTGCTTCACTCCTATTTCAGGAGCCCTTCTGGACTCTTCATCACCTTCACGCATCTGGTCTGTCGCACCGCTATCACAGGTACAGGTCTACACAGCAACCCAAACCATCTGTGTTTTATGTTGTCCTTGTGTGTTCTGGAGTTGCATTGTGTATCTAATCAATGTGTCTCTTGGGTTTTATTTTAAGCCAAAGGCAAATTTCCACATTTAAACAAAGGTGTTTAGTTTAGTTTATTTGCACATGATTTAAAATGTATAGTAAAACAAAGTGGAAAAAGATAGAACAGTACATTTGAATGGAAAGAAACAGGGACAATAATGTAAACCTGATGTGCCGTAAAGGCCAAACAAAGAAGGAGAAAGGACCACCGATCAAACCAATATACCCATATATGGGTATGCCAATATACAGGGTATGGGCATATACTAACAACATCAGGGATCTCCATACATATGTGGTCACAAAAGGGACACAGACAGATGTGTACAACAGGTACCCTGACAAAGCCCCCAGCACTACAGTATGACTCAGACATATTGGTCGGATCGGCGGTGCGAACACTTCTAGATGTGAGGGCCCAAAACCTCTAGTTGTGTATATATATATGCCCACATACAACATACACGTATATACATATAACCATCAATATCATGTATTGAGAATGTTTCTGTTCTACAAAATAAAAAATACCCCCTGAAAAATGTAAGTGACTTTGACTTTTTACAAGGGCCAGTACCGAATTTTCATTGGTGAAATTTTAGCAACAGCTGATAGTTGTTCCATCAACAGTTGTGTGTCCTGTCAGTGTTTATGCGCATCCCTATCTGCTTACTCATTCATGTACAGTATGACCCAAGTCTTAGTTACCTAAAATGTCATTATTCACTGTTCTCCAGTACAAGTGTTATGATTTTAATGTTTTAATTTTTTATTTGATTTAAAATGACTTTTCTGTTGTGTCCAGGGGACCAGGAGGGCAGACAGGACCTCTCTCATCCCGTCCACGTTGACAACTGTCTCCTAGAACCAGACACCAGACAGTGCTGGAGGGAACCACCGGCCTTCATACACAGAGACTTGAGGTACTTAACTGCTTGTTTAAAAAAAACTTGTTTGCACAATTCTCGCTGCTGTACTGTTATGCCTTTTACCAGATGTGTACTGCTATGCCACACACACATAATATCCATTATTGTCCATGAATGTCCTAAGTTTATCGTTTCAGTTTGCATAGGTTGTCGCTGCACCTGCAAAATACTTGTATGAACCTCATAATTGGTAATAAAGTATCTCTGATTCTGATGTAATTAACAAATCATTTATTGTTGCAGATTAAATTACATGTTGAAAACTTACTTTCTTTTTCTGTTTTTTACCAAATAGTGAGATCATAACACTCACTTGTCTTGAAACAAATAGGATTTGATTTATTTCAAGACACAGTCTGTTACTTTAAAAGGAATTATTTGAAAGTGTAATTATTTTATTCTACCACATGAGATAATGATTATAATTTGTGCAAATTAAGACAGGATACAAGATTGGATGCCTTCCAAAACTCATGCTAGGTTAATTAGCTACTTGGAGCATATTGTGTTCAATTTCACCCACAGCTGAGCTGGCATAGTGTATAACGATCATACTGTACATATTTTGCCACACATTCATTGAATGACTAACCTCAAACCCATTTCTTCACAGTGCCATTCTGTATCTGAATGACAACTTTGAAGGGGGAGAGCTCTTCTTCACAGACAGGGATGCAAAGACTGTAACAGTAAGTGGCTTCACCTTGATTGTTTTTAACCTTTATGTACTCAAGAAAAGTTGACTAGCTCTTTTGACCTGCTTCACATTCATACAGCTGCCTATACTGTTCTCCTGTTGGCTACTGAGCAGCTTCTCTGGAGTCGTTGGGGTGAAAGGTTAAACGCCTTGCTCTCTAGGGCAGGGGTCTTCAACAAGGGGTCCAGGACCCCTAAGGGGTCCTTAGAGTTACTACAGGGGGGCAGCCAAATCTTTGTGTGATAACATTAGTCGAAAATAGCAGATCTACAAGCTCACAACGCCTCACGCTGTGAGCTTGTGAGCTTGTAGATCGGCTATTTTCGTCAAAGAGGCAAGTGTAGAAGGGGAAATAGAGCAGACCAAGTACAGAGCCAAAGGTCAAAGGTCAAGTTTGCTAAGTATTGAGGGTTTAAGTGGTTAAATGTCTGAAATAAACAAAACAAAAACATACATTTACACAACACTGATGATAGTCAACAAAGCTATCTATTAAATCTGCATATTATGCAAATATGTAGTGGGGGTCCCTGCTTCATCTCTCTCTCAGCTAAGGGGTCCTTGGCCTGATTTTTTTTAAGACCCCTGCTCTAGGGAGCACATCAAGCTTTCGGCATTCAAGAGCACGTTTTCGCTGCTTCGGTTGCAAAGTTTCAGTCTACTTTATGTTATATCTCTGTGCCGCTTGCTACGTTCTGAGGTCTTCCATTAAAGCATTATGAACAGTTAGAAGAATATATCAGCTCTTTGATCCCAGTTTGTTTCTCTGTCTCCAGGCCCAGGTAAAGCCCAGCTGTGGGCGTCTGGTAGGTTTCTCCTCTGGTCCAGTCAATCCCCACGGGGTTACTGCAGTGACTGCAGGCCGTAGGTGTTCGCTCGCCCTTTGGTTCACCAAAGACAAGCTTCACAGAGACATGGTGAGGAATGATAATACAGTTATAGCTGAGAAGTGTGTTCTTCAAATCTCTATGACTTCAATCGTCAATATGACAATTGTATTTAGAGGATTCATTTTTATAACAAATGTGACTTTAAAACTGTAAAGGAGGGCGCCTGGTGGCTAAGCCAATTAGTGCACAGACCATATGCTCCTTGTGAGCATGAGGACCCGGGTTTGAATCCAACCCCTGTCTTGTCTCACCTAAGAAAACAATGGGAGAAAGACACAGACTACTTGCCAACTACCTCCCACTTACAAATTGGCATAGCAACCATCAATATACTTAACTGTATTTTGTGGAAATTAACTGCACTGTTGGATTGTGTCTTTGACCCATTGGATTGCTTGCTTATTGCATATAGGTGATAAATAAGTCCTCAGCATATACGTATATGTGGACGTTTCCGCAGTAACACTGGTGTTTACTTAATGAGACTAGCTGAGTTCAAAATGCAAATTGTTTTCATATGCTGTCATACATTACAGTGCCCGACATATATCGAATAAAAACAATATAGAGCTTCATTTAGCTAATACAATTTCTGCCATTTTTATCCTGCAAATGCAAGGGCTATCCTGCAGAAAATTTGGCCCACCATAATTTGTTAACATTTTGTGCTGTTTGACAGTGGTCTCAATTTCAAATGGTCAATATCTAATCTTATGAAAAAACTCAGCTTAAACTTTTCTCCCAACTCTTTAACTTTAGTTTTTTCTTGTAAACTCTCTTGGTTTTCATTTGACATTCTGGGATACTGTCTCCTCGTTTCATAGCGCCCACTGGAAATCAATTTTAATCTACCGCCCCACTACCTTCTGTCACTTTAGGAGCGAGAGGAAGCTGAGGCCCTGTGGGCTGCAGGCGGGCAGAGCGTGGTGACGCAGGAAGAGGAGGGAGGGAAGGGTAGCAGTGGTGGCAGGAGTGGACGCCAAGGGTCACCAAAGGACAAGAGCAGAGGGAGGGTTACTGGGGCCAAGGATGAGTTGTAAGAACCGTGAGCAGAACAGAACTGATGGACTGAACCGCACCAAATAGGTTGACATTTTCACACAATTAAAAGAATATGTTTTTTTTTATGTGAGTGGGCTGGACCTGTCAATGATGTAATTTTTAATATACTTGCCTCCATGCTCACATACACCGTAGACTGTCCAGTGTCTTTCTCCTTCCCTGTGCTGGCCTCCTCTCAGCTTTCATCACAATGATAAAACACAGGCAACCTAGAGGTGTGCACAGTTGAGCCGGCCATTGAAATGCCAAACTTCAATGTCAATTAGCATCATTATCATAGGTCATCTGGGAAACTTAATGTGGGGAAGTGAGACAAGCTTTCAAATGCAATCAGTGTCACCCTTCTACGATGAATAAGTTATGTATAACAATGTGTTGATCAATTATTGACTTTCTTGACCTCGACCTACAAATTTCACCATTTGTCAGATAGTGAGCTATAGATCTAATATATGAAGTTTAATGGCCTTGTGATTTGTGATGATAGGAGGAGTAATTGCAAACAAAGACTTACAGTATTATACAAAAAGCAGCATTATTTAGACAGAGTTCAGGTAGTTGGGGAGTTGAAGTACAGATGGAAGGATCTAGCAAAACTCAATATTCAACCAGCGACGGGTGTGAAAAAGCCATTCTAGGGCAGGGGTCTTCAATTTTTCAGGCCAAGGACCCCTTAGCCGAGAGAGAGCTGAACCAAGGACCCCCACTACATATTGTATAAAATTGTGTTGCAGATTAAACTTTTTCATAGACTGCATAGATAGCTACATAGACTTGTTTGACAGCACTATCACATGTGTAAATGTTGTTGTTTTTTTGGTTTGTTTACACATTATCTTTTCTATTAATAATGTGTATTTTAACCACTTAAACCCTCCATATTTAGTAAACCTTTGGCTCTGTACTTGGGCTGCTCTTTTTTCCCTCCACACCAAATCTTGCACCAAAATTGCTGATCTACAAGCTTGCGTTGTGGGCTTGTAGATCTGCTATTTTCAGCTAAGATTTTCCCCAGAATAGGCATGCTAGGGTTCAAGTGGTTCGTGTGAAGAAGGAAAAAAAATCCTTTCACACAAACATTTGGCGGTCCCCCTGTAGTAACTCGAGGTCCCGGACCCCCTGTTGAAGACTCATGTTCTAGGGGATTTAGGAACATACATCCCCAATCATAAACATCATGAACTTCTGTCTGTTTTTACACCAGGGATGTCAATTTTCTCTCTTTCTCGACCCCCCCCCACCCTCCTCCCTTTCCGTTTCACACAACATGTGCGTTTGTATATACAGTATGAGTATGAATGAATATGTGTAACAGTGTCTCCCTCTCCGGTGTAAATCATTTGTGCATTTGCATCCGTAGCTCTATTGTATGTGCCTTTACTGTATATAGTGCAAGAACGGCTACACTGCTACTGAACATGAATGGAATAAAAGAAGAAATAAAAGTGACTTGACATTATGTGTCTTGAGTGAGAGAGGTGTGGCTAACACAGCCCCGGAGTATGAGAAAGAGAGACAGCAGAGTGTCTGGATATTACAGATAGGTGTGGGAGTGAGAGAGAATCCATTAAGTGATTAGGACAGGCCCCGTTCGTTGGCTGCATGCAGATTAGAAAGACTCACTGAAAGCACTCTGAATCCGTTTAAAATGTAGTATGTCAATTTTTTACACCTACATTTGTAACGTTTTTTCTTCAGCTGCGACAGCACAGCTAGTCTACAGTAAAGCCGCTCGGGGTGGGTGGGGCTGTCTGTCTATACACACTTTTCATGAGCTGGTCAAAGGTTAAGCAAGCACAGATTACATGCTTCTTTAAATTCATAATTAACCACTTAAACCCTATACTCCGTTGACCCAGGGCTCTATACTAGGTCTGCTAGTATTTCCATCTACACCAAATCACTTTGGTGAAAATTGCCAACTGACAAAGCTCACAACGTGTCGTGCTGCGGTGCGTTGTGAGCTTCTATTTTCCCCAGAATAGGGATGCTAGGCCTCATGTGGTTAACTAAAATAGGTGTACACAAGAGAAGCAAGAGGGGACACTGCGTTCAGTCAGTAATAACACAGTGAACACACTGCACTTTTTATAGTGCAGATATAAAAGATGGGCTGATACACAGACAGACCTATTAACCCTCTCTTGCCTGTCAGAGTCGAGGAACTTCACTCCCCCAGCTGCATAGTAGTGGCAAACAGTAGTAGACTGTGGTTGTACAATGGCACTATGACAGAGCAGGGTGGGTATTGGGGACACAAACTGTTACAAGAAATTGATTATGTTATGATAGAATGGCAGGCATTCTACCTCCCCTGTGAGTTTAGTGCAATCATTGTTCTTGTTTACATACTGTACAATGTACAGTATGTAAACAACAAGTGGATGTACAGTGTACTGTACATCCACGTGCCAACACAGGCATTAAAGGAACTTCAGGTCTATCAGTGAACAGGAAATCGCTCACCCGGATGCTCTGTTTATTTGTGTTGGGGACTTTTAACAGCCAATCTAAAGAAACATTTCCCCAAATACTACCAACACATCACATGCAACACCCGTGGCGAAAGAATTCTCGACCACTGTTACTTCCGCTTCCGAGAAAAGAAAAAAAAAGACCCTTACCTGTCCACCATTTGGCATTTCAGATCACTGCTCCATACAACTGCTCCCTGCCTACAGGAAGAAACTGAAAAAAGAGCTGGTCGCTGAAAAGGAGGTTTGAATCTGGTCCGAACATTTGTTCTCAGAAACAGTTGCTGGCTTTATTAGTAAGTGCATTGACAACATCGTTCCAAAAAAAGACAGTTTGGATCTACTCTAATGCACCATGGATCAACTGTGAGGTACGCGCTGCACTAAATGCACATAATGTATTCAGATCCATGGAACGTGGGGCCCACACACGCTGCCCTACAGAGAACCGTCAGAAGGACCGAGAAGGAGTTTGAGGTCAAAATAGAAGACCAGTTCAACAGCGGTTATACCAAGAGCATGTGACCGGAGCTACAGACAATAACAGACTGCAGGCAGAAAGAAATCAGATGCGAAAACCAGAACCCACTTGTCTCCCTCCCCGACAAGCTGAATGCCCTAGTTCAACCGGTTTGAGATCAACTCCACCCGCATCAACAAGTCAGGCTCAGCACCACCTGAGGAGAGTAACGGCACCAACACCAACCATCTCGGAGGCCGACGTATGCTGAGCCTTCAAACAAGTGGACACCCCTAAGGCTGCGGGCCCTCCAGGGATCCCAGGTTACATTTTCAGGCCACATTCCCCGGGATCCATCCAAATTGGACTCCAAATTGACATCCCTGAATAAGTGGCAACCTGTCGCCCTCAGTCACTTCTTTAGTATGCTTTGAGAGGCTGGTGAGAGATTATATCTGCTCCACGCTACCAGCCTCGCTAGACCCATGGCACTTTGCATACCGTCAAAACAGATCCACCAACGATGCAATTGCCATGGCTCTTCACACTGCCCTCTCTCACCTGGATGACAAAAAGCTGAATAACAAATGCAGTACATACATACATGTATACTGTTCGTGGACTATACAGCTTAGCATTCGGCCAGGCTCGGCCCGGCCAGGCTCGACACAAAGCTCAGAGACCTTGAGATGCACCCGAGCATGTGCTACTGGATACTAGACCTCCTGACAAACCGCTGCCAAGCAGGCATGTAATGATTCACCCAACCGACAATTTTATACAATTCATGATAATAATTCTGGTCTGACCCTCGCCCAGGTGACTTAGTCACTTAGGGTGACTCAGGGTCATCAGTCCCCCCGGCTTGAGTCTGTTGTGGTCCATGGATCAACCCTCTTGGATGAGCCAGTACGAGAAAAAACCCACATCTTTACACCTCTAATCCTGTGATGTGACAATAAAGCTTGTGTTAATACTTGAATTAATTAAATATTTATAAAAGACAGATTTAACCACTTTCAACCTGGCACCGCTGTTTTGAGCATGTCATTATAAACAAGTGTTTTCCAAAATCTTGTTTATAAAATAGTGAAAAATTGCCGATCTAGCCAAACTGTAAGATCACAACGCGTGGCAGTGCAATGTGTTGTGAGCTTGTATATCGGCTATGTTTGGTACTTTTGTGTGACACTGTCATACGACAAAGTATAAAGTGGGGCATTAATTTATGAAAAAAAACATAAATCTATGAAATACAGAGATACAAGGTTTCTGCCCAACGATATTTGAGACTGACATGTGATACGGTGTTGAGTCCACAACACGCAAACACACTGCACAAGAACACAACCTGCACCCAGGGCACCAGACACAGTAAGAGGTTGAAGTGAAAGGAGGAGGGATAGAGTAGTGAGGTGGGGGGGGATAAAGGATAGAAATAGGGAGATTACAGTTAATCCCTCATAAAATGAGTGCATTTGTTTATGAAGCTTAAAAAATCTCCCATTTAGAATATGGAATAGTAATCCAGCTACAGAGATCATTTAATCAGCAGCCACATCCAGCAGAGACACTCTCTCCCATCTCCCCCATCTTGTCCCTCCCATTAAAAGCAGCAGCAGCACCCTCCCCCCCATCCAACACCCCCCCCCCTGCATCCATCCGTCCAGCCATCCATCTATCCTCTCCTCCATCCCACCATGCATTATGTGGTGAGTCAAGTACCCTTTACTGCCTATGCCTAATATATTAACCCTCTCGCTACCCGCTGTGTCTTAATCCCTCCAGTGCACTAGAACTGGGTCGCCCAGCTCTGTTTAATGGTGACCCCTGTTTTAACCTTATCCCTCCCCGACACTCTGAAAGCGTGCAATACCTTAAAAGGCAGCGCTAATCTGCCCTTAAGTAGGAGTTATGCCGGCATAATGCATCTTAAGCATGCTCGCCACCTAAGTCCTGTTAACTGTCTACCGTTCTAATTACACTGTGCAATAATCACAATATTATCATCGAACGCATGCCGGGATCTTTTCCTGATTGCTGCGTGAATGAGCAGACATTATGTAAGGCCCAGGAGCTTAGGGGAGCTAGGTATACTGGAAAAGGCATCACTGTGACCTTTTGACGTGGTGACAGGGTTAATATCTTTTCTTTTTCTTTTTTCATAACAGTTAGGGTTTAGGGTCACAGCAGTCCTTTATGGGTGAAAGTGAGATTTACCATTTAATCCCCCCCGCCCCCCCACCCTCCCAGAGACCCTTTGTTTAAAATGAGGCTACGAGGGTATCAGTCAGTCTAGTGCCTATTAATGATCCTGGGACTTGTAGTTCATTCATTGTCTGCTTTATTCTACGTTCTAACCCATCCTACTCTGTTGCACCCTACCCCACTAAATTAAACCACACTCAACACCATTCTATTCTACTATTGTACTTGTAATTGTACTATATTCTGCTATTTTCCAGGTTGCCTTCTGGTGAGTGGCACTTAGATGAAAGCGTGAAGCCAGAGAAATATGGATAGAAAGCTTAATAGATTTTAATCCCTTGCCTCACTCAGGCATGCTTGTATTCCTTTCCCTGTATCTCTCTCTCTCTCTCTCTCTCTCTCTCTCTCTCTCTCTCTCTCTCTCTCTCTCTCTCTCTCTCTCTCTCTCTCTCTCTCTGTCTCTCTCTCTCTCTCATTTTTCACCCCTTTCTCTGTGAACTGGACCAGTGAGTTAAGTCAACACTTTCAAACCACACAGCTTAATTTATACACCCGGAATCATCGCCTAAACCCCACAACATGAATGTAGGTGATAGCCAAGCTACCCCGACCTCAATCCACCACACACACACACACACACACACACACACACACACACACACACACACACACACACACACACACACACACACACACACACACACACACACACACACACACACACACACACACACACACACACACACACACACACACACAATATGTGTATTTGGGGCAAGTAATGTAACACACATAAGCCTGCTGTACATACAGAGACTATTGGGGATCATTATGATAAAGTAGGACTCCATCAGCATGACGTATACTTTGGCCTCATAATTCCACACACAATGTGCCATGAGAGTCTCCATAATATCAACTACTTTTCTAACGTAGCTTGAAACATACGACTCCTCTGTAATAGATGGTACACTTTTGAGATGATCAGAACAGTAGCAGGTGTGGGATAACCTACAACCAAAGTTGTGAGCAATATTCTAATGCAAATTTGTATGAGTTGGTGATATTTGCACATTTAACTCTAATAACTCTTTAACTCTCCACAATGCAGAAACTTGACCTTAGAGACCTCTCTTCAACTTCACAACACAACACAAATTCATCTTCTTTCCTTGACAGACAGACAGACAGACAGACAGACAGACACACACACACACACACACACACACACACACACACACACACACACACACACACACACACACACACACACACACACACACACACACACACACACACACACACACACATAGACACACAAACAGACACACAAACAGACACAGACACAGACACACACACACGCACACGCACACGCACACACACACACCCTGTTGCATTGTAGTCTGTTAGTTTCATCAGAGAGGTCAGAACACAGGGTTGCCTGTAGCACAGCTGCACCTGAGTATATTTGGGCTCCAGTCTCTTGTTGAAGGGCCCTTCAGCAGTACTGGTGGACACTGTGAATGTGATAGCTGTCAAACCCAGTTGCTAGCTCACAACAGGAACTCACCCTCCTGATAGCACAGAGGATCCAACCGGCAATGAGCCTCTCTCTACCTTGTTTGTCTTTTCTGTCTGCTTTTCAACATGCTACACGTTGAAATTTCTGTTTAATGCAAAGTATGTTCTAACCAAAATGTAATTTTATTACATTCAGGTCAACCTGCCTCTTCAGTATCATGGACTAATTTCCTGTTAATTTCCTTGTTCCTTCATCGATGAACAATTAACACGGACACTCAAATGCAAGCACATCTGAGAAGACGAAGGTACAAGGAAGCCTCTCGTAAATGTATTTGAATTTAAATGTGTGTTTTTTTAATGGAACCAGAGGCCTGCTGTTCGTACCAGAACTCTTCAATGCCTTGTTGAAACACTTCAGTGACCCTTTTACGTGGTATGTAAGTGTAACAGTGTAATTTACTGGATCTTTATCTTATATAAGTACACAAAATGTGTCACTAAGTGGTTGCTGACTGTTTAGGTCTCCAGGGTTGGTGTATAATAGATTCATTATTGGCTAAAGCTCCTTTACCCCTCCTCCTTCTTTCCCCCTATAAGATTCCTGATGCACCTACTTCTCCCCTTTTGACTTCCTTATTGGAGAGAGGTGGGTGTCTATGTTTTGTTCTCTGTGAAACGAAATAACGAATAATTATTTTTACTGTGTTTTTTATTCACCTTTTTATGTGTAGATTATTGTATATTGGCCTTTATAACGTTGTTTTTGAGTGACTGTCTTATTTTATTTTATTTGTTGATGCCCAGTGACCTGTCTAACCTGGACCATGTCAGGTATGTTGTATTTTCTTTTATTTTATATTATGTATTGTGTAAAGCAGAGAATCACAAACAATGGGTCAGAACTATGGGTCATGGGAAGGTAAAGGTGGGGTCCCACATTGATAACTGAAAAAAGACTAATGTATCCTTCCCATTAAGTCTGCTTTATTTGTTTTTTTAAATCATACCCTGTGAATGTATTTTCTTATTTTTTTATTTTTTTTATTAAGGTTCTGGCAACATAATAAAAGCTATACTGTATATGCTTCCATTTACAAATGTGTACAGAAACACTTCTAAAGTATGTTGATAGGACACAAGCAGGAATCACAGCGTTGTTCATTTGCTTTGAACATTCCTATTCAAAGATAATGTATGCTTTATTTAAAAATATGCTTCATGTCAACTTTATTGCACAACAAATAAAGTGTGGTATTGCCAAAAAATTTCCCCCCTTAAAACGAGGTCCTGGTATAAAACCATTTGAGAACCCCTGGTGTACAGGTTTCAATACCACATTGTGACCGGCTTTTTACTTCCTCACTGGAGAGAGGAGTTGATGCACACAGACCTGTCTAACCTGGTCAATGTTTTGTTTATGTTATTTCATGTCAGAGAGAATAAACGGAAACCAGCTCCAAAGAGAGATATTTGGTCGTTCTGTTCTTCCAAACACAACGCACGTCTCCACCGGTTACATAAGGTCACCGCAGAACAAACTCACACTTTTATTTCTGCCAGTGGGTCACACACACAAGATAGCAGGTCTACGACATAACAAAACATCTGATCGCTGCACTACCAAGTACCCACACTCTCCATGGACTTTCCTTTCTAATATTAGACTGTTCAGGTTTACAAAACAGCACCGCTGCTGTCAGTCACAGACCAGTTAACTGTCAGAGCACCATAAAAAGCCATGTGCCCAGCGCTTCTGTTTACCCTTTTTCCTGGCGCGACCCCCACCTCCATGTTTCAAAATTCCTTCCCTTCATCGGTGTGTTTCTGATTCAATCCAACCTTTACGTGCTTTGACCCCTTGACCAATGAGGTTGTTTAAGGTAGCCTACTTTCCCCACTTTAACCCTTATTTTTTCTTCTCTCACCTTACCACCCCACACCAGTCTGTCTGTTGTTCTCCCTCTCTGGGTCAGTTTTTCTCTCACACACAACTCATTCTGTCTTTCTCTGCTCCTGTCATCCACAAAAATACCGTCCTACCGCATCCCCGTCTCTCTCTCTGTCTGTGTCTCTCTCTGTCTGTGTCTCTCTCTGTCTGTGTGTCTCTCTCTCTCTCTCTCTCTCTCTCTCTCTCTCTCTCTCTCTCTCTCTCTCTCTCTCTCTCTCTCACACACACACACACACACACACACACACACACACACACACACACACACACACACACACACACACACACACTCACTCACGCACGCGCGCGCGCACACACACACACACACACACACACACACACACACACACACACACACACACACACACACACACACACACACACACACACACACACACACACACACACACACACACACACACACACACACACACACACACACACACACACACACACACACACACACACTCCAACTTCCCTCAGTATGTCTCCTTCCCTCAGTCTCTCGCTCGCTTTCCCCCAGCCCCCCTTACCATCTCTGTTACTCTCTCTCTGACCATTCCTATGGTTTATCCCCTCTTCACTGATCTCCCTTCATCCCTCCAATCCTCATCTGTTCCTCATAGGAGCAACAGAGAGAGAGAGAGGGAACGCCACAGAGGAATAGCTCCACTGTCTGTCTGCCTGTGTGTGTGTGTGTATGTGTGTGTGTGAGATACAGAAAAGTGAATGAACGAGAGAAAGTGTTGTACAAGAGGAGGTGAACTTTACAACAGTAAACACAGGCCTGCTGCTGAAGGAAGTAGTGAAAACCTACACCACACCACACAGGAGGACTTCCACACATTGGTGAGTGAGTGTTATGTGTAGATGATATGTAAATGACAATAATTGCTTTCAACATGTATGTGATGCTGCTTTTTCAGTTGGGACATGCTTAATGTGGCGGGCACAATTGCGAGGGTTCAAGCCGACAGAAATTACTTTCCACAGTTTCGCTTGATTTAACAACAGAATTAATAGGGAATTTCTCTTTGACGGCAACATGATTCTTAAGGGCACACGACTGTGCAACCCCTCAAAATTAATCATGATCATTCAATTCTCAGGTTGAATAACTTTTTTATAACATAAGATGAGGTGTAATTAATTCAGTTGAAGGGCGCACACTCGTTAAAAAAGATGCAAACTATCAGTCCATAAATCAATTAATGAAGGTTACACTTCTCTCCATATGAAAAAAAAAAGTGATTTATTGATAATTCAGCATGTTTTTTTTCGGCAATATACCTTCATGAGGTGTCATGAAACCCTGGAGAGAGAAGTGTACAACCCTCATTCGTTTGACGTTTGCACCTGTGAATATGGAACGATAACATATGTTAACTTGACTTATTTGTTTAACTCTGTTTAACTCTGAGGTGATGGAATAATTCCCCCGACTCCAACTTGTTATGTTTTATGTGATGT
The DNA here is from genome assembly GCF_963280865.1 of Gymnoscopelus braueri. NCBI lineage: Eukaryota > Metazoa > Chordata > Actinopteri > Myctophiformes > Myctophidae > Gymnoscopelus > Gymnoscopelus braueri. Next base: position 19,091,150 of record NC_137605.1, read on the forward strand.
CTGATGTGTGACACAGCAGAGGGATGTATGTGAATGATACACTTTTGTTTAGGTTATTCTGATTCTTAATATTGTTGGACACCATCTGTATGATGAAACAATTTGTAAAATGTTTGTTTACATTGTACTATTTGATAGCAATAGTGGGACAGTTTCTTATTTGCAGTTTATATGTCGGAAAAAAAAGCAGATAAGAGCTTTAAGACTAAAGTCCATCAACCTACATTCGTTTTATCTAATAATCCTTATTCCGTGAAGGATTTGGAGATTTGTGATGTTTTTCCTTTCAACTTGGCCAAAGGAGGCAGCATAATTATTTAAGACCTTATACAGTAGATGAGGGCATTCGGGTTTCAAACCACAGCGCACATCCCTGCAATGACACAACCCGTCTTCCATTTCCACACAGCGCCACCTCCCACAACCTCATCCTCACCCCTCCATCACCCCATCCCTTCTCTCATCTGCCCCCTCTCCCTCCTCCATCTGCCCCTCCCTTGTTTTCATCCCTCTATCTCCCCCCACCTCCCTCCCTTCGTCCCTCTTTCTCTCTCCGTCTCTTATCCAGATGCAAAGAGCATGCAGTCAGTAATCGGATGAGAGCAGATTTGATCCAAAAGGCCTCCCTTAAAATCTCAGCCACTCGGATTTAAATCTCACTACCACTCTCCAGCATCTCACTTCCCCATACACCCCTCCCCCGCCCACTCCACTCCACTCTCTCTCTCTCTCTCTCTCTCTCTCTCTCTCTCTCTCTCTCTCTCTCTCTCTCTCTCTCTCTCTCTCCCCCTAGCTATCTCTGTCTCTGGCTGCGTTAATGTACCGTCCAGCAGGCAGCCCCCCCCCCCCCCCCCCCCCCCCACACCCGGGCAGGCATTTTAATCACACGACAAAGGCAGTCCCATGCAGAGACAGAATAACAACAGTGCAGCATCACTGTTTAAAACACAGTCATGTTTTACAAGCTACACTTTATGAAAAATGATCAATTTAGGTGAGTCACCCGAACACTTATGATAGCTGAGGGATACGTTACAGTCATATGTCTCCATTTGTACTTGTAAGTGACAGAACTTTATCAAAATTTCCCATGTGTGTTGATTTTAATTGAACTGAATCGTGATTGGCTCATAGTGGAGATTAGGACATCTATGGACGTCATGATTCTGATTGAGAATGAGACCCCTGGGTGGCCTCATGGTTAGAGAAAACAAAAGGTCCCAGCCAGGTTTGATTCCCATTGAAGCCATGTATCTGGCTGGCCCATATGCCTTAGCAAGATAATTAACTCCCATTTGATCAATCTTCATGGATTGTTATGGATAGGTCAGTTAAAGAAAATGTTTAACTACTTAAACCTTATATACTGTACTTTGTTGACAAGGCCCCCTTACTTTTTGTCCCTCTACACCAAAAATATTCACTGAAATTATGAGATATACAAGCTCACGTGTCGTGAAATGTTGTGAGCTTGTATTTTCTATTTTTGCCAATTGTTGACCTCAGAATAGGGACACAATGATACAACTGGTTAGGCAGAATGTTGAGAAAGCAAATCTCTTTCTTCCATGTTGGCTACTTTTTAGGCCACATATCAGAAATCCAACTAAAAGTATGTCTTAGATTAAGGTTAAACGTTTCTTCATTCTTTCTTTATTCATATGTATTTACTTATAAGTCATTCTTATGTAAAGAAATAGGGCCCAACAACGACTGCAAAATCAAATGTCTTTCTTCCACAGAATCCTTCCCTCCTCCATCACAAGCTTCCACTCCTCTTCTTTTCAAACAAATTAGAGGCAAATACCCATGGTCATGAGTTTTGACTGGGACATTCAAATAGAGAGAGAGAGAGAGAGAGAGAGAGAGAGAGAGAGAGAGAGAGAGAGAGAGAGAGAGAGAGAGAGAGAGAAATAGATTGCTTCAGAGACACTTTCAATAAGATCAAGGAAAATAGTCCAACCTATCAGCTCTCAAGGTAAGATAAAGGAAATAGCATCATAACAATTGATAGCAATCAGCAAATGCAAATATGTCACATTGTTCGAGCATAAAGATAATGTGCTGTTGCGGTGGTTATTCATAATGCATGTGTTTGATCATGAAGTCATGAGCAAAATCTGATACTGAAATAATTCTGTTTAAAGTACAAATGCGAGTTGAGTATCTCTCACAATTTGCTAGCGTATATCTTGATTGCGTTTGTCAAACTGTATTAATTTGTCCATTAACCACTTAAACCACATATGGTTGACCGGAGTCCCTCATGGCTCTATACTAGTAGATTTTCAGTTTTCTGTTATTGTGGGGAAATGCTTTGAGCTTGTCGATCTGCTATTTTCCTGCAAAATACGGATTTCCACAATACGGATGCTGGGGTTTAAGTGGTTAAGTGATTAAAGTGCATTACAATGTGCTTTACATTCACCCCTTCACACAGAGAGCGGAGGTAGCCATGCACCTGGGGTAGCAGTACATTGTCACCTGCTCATTGGGAGCAGTTAGGAGTTCAAGTTCATTGTCACCTGCTCATTGGGAGCAGTTAGGAGTTCAAGTTCAGTGTCACCTGCTCATTGGGAGCAGTTAGGGGTTCAGTGTTTGCTCAAGGACACTTGAGCCAAAAGATGGCTGATCTACCTCCTGAGCCACTGCCACCCCTTAGAATCGCAGAGCATTTGCCATTCGTCACACTGTATGACTTTGTCCATTAGGTGATTGGTTGATTGTTAAACGTTCAATTAATCATGACATTACCAAATTCAATAGCCAAAGCCATCAACAGTAAGAGCTTGTTGGAGAGGTGACAGGCACCGACAACTTGACATGGGGGGAAAAAAACACCTGAATTTGCCAGATGCTGGATTGATCGTTAAATAAAAGATGATAGTTTTGTATAGTGATAGACTATACTATACTTACTATGACAGGACATACTGTATTGCATTTACAATCAGGTGTGTTTTTATTCAAACAACAAATGCTTTTTTGTGATGTGCATGTTTGCGAAGGTCTGCAAAGCAGTTGAGGGCCAATTTGAATTGCAAAACAGAGCTTCGTTGAGAAGCAAAGATCAAAGCTAGAGAGGGTAAAAGTCTTCAGGTATACATGCAGGTAAAATTCCATTATATGTGGCGATGAGGCAGCCAGTGATGTAACCTTTACATATTGGGCATTAGTAGGAAAATTGCTGCTAAGCCAAGGATGTGATTCTACGAAAATAAGTGGAAAGTTCCTGTACCAAGAGCTAAGAGGAGTGGTAGAATAATCTTTTTTTTTTGTAATTGAGACTAGGGTAAATATATTTGATAATAGAGTTCAATTCACAAATTGGGAAAAGTTAATCCAAAAAGTTTATATTTTCTTTTGTCTTGGGCCCCCCCCCCCCTCTCCTCTTAATTTCAGGATTACATCACCTTGCCTGCAATCTCTTCCTGTCTCCATTGGTGACAGTGCCTAACGACCGTTACCATGGGTGAAGCGGAGGAGCTGCGAGAGCTGCGAAAGGAGGCAGAAAACCTCAAAGAACAGATCACTGTCAGTAGGCCAAGCCATATCATTAATAATTAATCAACATTACATGAACATAGAATAAAATGTAACAACTTACCCAGTCAATATATTGTTGGTGTCGGGCAGAAACCTTCTATTCATATTCATATTCGTATGCAATGTAGTTATTATTTAATCACAAGCTCCAACTTTTCATTGGTTAAATATTTATAAAACAGACTTAACCACGTTCAACCCTATTTTGGGCATGACATTACAGGCTTCAAGGCTTGTCTTTTTTTCTTCCAAAAATAGTAACAATAGTCGATCCACAAGATCACAACTCATACTCTGTCATAACACAAAGTATAAAAAATAGGGAATTCATCTATGGAAAGAAAAAACGAAAAAGGTTGAAATATAGCGATAGAAGGTTTCTGCCCGACAGCGATAATATATATTTTAATCGCTGTGTATTTCAATACCTGAATGCGTTCCTCATTCAATCTCTAAAATGTCAATATGCATTCATCCATCACTTGATGACATCTTATCTCTCCACTCCCTCCTAAAACATTATATTCATAACCACATTACCCTAAATAATATTTAAAGTTGTATTTATTGTATAATCTTTATTAATATAAAAACTGAACTCTGGTCATGGTATTTGACATTTTGTAATCCACCAAACATAGTTGCTGTTGTACGCATTTGGTAGGGCAGCCAAGATCAATATTAGCATGTTATCTTATACACTGTGTGTGTGTGTGTGTGTGTGCGTGTGTGTGTGTGCGTGTGTGTGTATGTGTGTATGTGTGTGTGTGTGTGTGTGTGTGTGTGTGTGTGTGTGTGTGTGTGTGTGTGTGTGTGTGTGTGTGTGTGTGTGTGTGTGTGTGTGTGTGTGTGTGTGTGTGTGTGTGTACTCTCTAGGATCTCCGTAAGACATTCATGGACACCACACTGCAGCAGTCATCAGGTTCTGTACAAGCGGTGCCACGTGTCACACTCAAAACCAGGAAGACACTAAGGGGCCACCTGTCCAAGATCTACGCCATGCACTGGTGCCTCACCGATGCCAAGTAAGCCACTGAGCAGCACCCAGCTCTAAGGTCTGGGGCCGGGGCCTTGGTGAGGGGCACTGTCCCCAACATGCATGTCTTTTGAGGAAACCCACGTGAACACCATGGTGCAATGGCTCACAGAGAGTCTGCCCCAGTCCCAGGACCTTCTAGCCTAGCTGTTGGCAGCAGTCACAGTGTGCAGTGTCACCTTCCTGCCACTGAGGTGCCTCCCTGCCAAACTTAATAAGGAAAAAATGCAAGGGGAGAGGACCACTCCTTTGAAACGGCAATATTAGAAACAGCATAATTTGCACAAAATAAAACATCATCTGTTGTGTTCGATCACAACCTCGATCAAATGGTTTACTCCTTCATACTCCACTATCAAACAAAGCTAGTTTTAAATGTGATCAAAATGTATCATATTTAGACACCATCCAGATTCATTGTGTGTCAGATAAAAAGGCGCACACTGTGACTACTACAGGTAATAAATCATGGAGGGAGTTCTGATTGGATAATTGGATTTGTGCAGTGATCACACTGCTATTTTATTTTATGGATGAATAAACAAGAGGGAATAGTCACACAGCGTGACAGTTTGTAAATTAGCATTACACATGTTCAAGGCTTGTACTGGTTAGGCATGTGTTTTTTTTTTACAAATAGAATGGGCAGTTTTATAGTTGGGGCGGCAGCAGCCCAGAAGGTAGAGCGGTTGTCTAGTAGTCGAAAGGGTGCCGGTTTAATCCTTAATTACTGGGATTGCATCAAAATGTCCTTGAGCAAGTGGAATAGATGAACCCTTAACTCCTCCCGACAAGCAGGTTGGTGCCTTGCAGAGGTCTCTGCCCGTGAACATGGGGCTTACACAGATTAGAGAGTTGCCATAAATGCAGTCCGGGTGAAATAGGCACAAAGTACTTGGAGGCCAGTCTGTGATGTCTGTAAAAGGATGTCAGTGGGGTGCGGACGTGATTAAAAGACAGACATGACCTTTTTAGTCCCACGGAGGAAATCCAGTTTTCAGTTAATGACTGCTCAGATGATCACTCAGAGGGGAGCATTTATGGATTATGTGTGTGTTGCTCAGAGGCACTTCGACACATACAGTAGATCAGGACCGGGAGGCGAACCGGTGACCTTTTGATTACCAGACAGCCTCTCTACGCACTATGGCTGCCCTATACTTGAACCTGAGTAGATTGTTGAGACAGATTAGTGTGTCAACCGGTGGTGTAAAGTAACTAAGAACATTTACTCAAGTACTGCACTTACTTAAAGGGCAAGACCACTTTGGTAGAGGTTTGGGTTGTGTAGTTACCTTGTCATGATGTAACTCCAAAGGTGGGCAAGAAATCAAAAATAATTGCTCCATTGATTAGAAATTGATAATTCAAAATATGCTCCTCATTGACTTACATTGTACGGTAAAACAGCTCTCAAAGTCACTCTTGTAGCACATAAACGAACGCAAACAAAGTTGATTCAGACAATATAGAACATCACCAAACCCAGTACTGTTTCTTTTTTAAATAAAAATGTCAACTTCCTGTAGATTTTGCCATTTTTAATAAGTAGAAAACCTGGACTGGATCCGCGGATCCGGATCCAGATCTTCAAATAGTAAAATCAACAGGAAGTTGACATTTTTATTAAAAAAACAAACAGTACTGGGTTTGGTGATGTTCTATATTGTCTGAATCAACTTTGTTTGTGTTCGTTTATGTGCTAAAAGAGTGACGTTGAGAGCTGTTTTACCGTACAATGTAAGTCAATGAGGAGCATATTTTGAATTATCAATTTCTAATCAATGGAGCAATTATTTTTGATTTCTTGCCCACCTTTGGAGTTACATCATGGCAAGGTAACTACACAACCCAAACCTCTACCAAAGTGGTCTTACCCTTTAAGTACAATTCTGAGGTACTTTTACTTTACTGCAGTATTTCCAAATGTCAATACTTCTACTACACTACACTACATCTCAGAGGCAAATATTGTACTTTTACTCCACCACAATTATTTGAAAACTTTAGTTTCTAGTTACTTTGTAGATTTGTAGAAGAACTTTTGGTACTTTAAGTATATTTTGATGCCAATACTTTTTTACTTTTACTGAAGTACATTTTGAATACCGCACTTTCACTTGTAACAGAGTATTTCTACATTGGTATTGATACTTTTACTTAAGTAAAAAAAACACCACTGGTGTAAACAATACATCAAAGGACATAGTCGGGAATCACAGCAGATATAATACTCTTGTGGGATTTACTGCTGAATTCACTAAACACTATTCTCTCTCTTTCTCCCCTGCTTTCTCATTCTCTCTGTCCCTTCATTGTCCTGCTGTCTATACCAGGTTGTGTGTCAGTGCTTCTCAGGATGGAAAACTCATTGTTTGGGACACCATCACTACTAACAAGGTGAGATAGAATTACAGCTCTATCTTACAACTCTAGCTAAAAGATGTGATTTAGATGTATGGACATTTATAACCACAGCTGACTAGATATCATTTGATATTACTGGTGATCCAATGGTTGGGGATGACAGGATTTTACTGTGACTTTAAGCATGTATCTATACATACTTGATTTGTCAAATAAAATCAAATGAAATCCCCAAACCCCAACTATGGTTTGTGGTGTGTATCTATCTGTACAAATCCTTGGTCAAATACAATGATAGACACAGTGATAGTCCCCCTATGTTCATTTATTACAGACAATTATTTATTTGAAATTGTGCTGTGGAACCAAATTAGTTTGTTGTAACACAAACCTCTGGTGTCTCCAAACAAACTCATTTTTATGCAGAATAGACAGCATAAAACATGAGCTTCATTCAATTACTCTTGAGCCAAAGTACTTCACATACATTGGCAGCATCATATGCAGTTGTAGACTTGCCTTTAGGTTACAATGCAATTACCAATAGTAAGTGGTATCACAATTATACATCATCGACAGTGTAGCATCATGTGGGAATATTTCAGAGCAGAGCCCATGAACCTACCGGCTATGCAAATTTCTCAATTGTTTGTGATGTCATTGTCCTATGCTTGGTATTTTTATTCTAGCCTTCAGGTTCAGTGACATGTTTCTTTAACACTGATACTGTCGATTAATATCTCTGTGTGTCCACAGGTGAATGCCATCCCTCTGAAATCATCCTGGGTGATGACTTGTGCCTACGCTCCTTCAGGGAATCTGGTGGCCTGTGGAGGCCTGGACAACATGTGCTCCATCTACAACCTCAAGGGCAAGGACGGCCAAATAAAGGTCATGCGCGAGCTGGCTGAACACACAGGTAGGAAACTACAGAGTAAAGAATTGTCAAACAACCACAAAATCCCAGGACATTCAATTAAGAACTACAAACGCTCATCCAGCTTAATATCGAGATATGGCCCCTGGCACAATTCCAAAATACTCATTAATTCACCAGCTGGCTACTTTCACAGGCACGTAGTTTATTTATCATTGTTTAATGCTCATCAAACCATTCATCTACAATTGCTGGTATCTATTGGAGGAGGGAGATCCTATGGCAGCATGGTCAGGCCCAGGCATGTCCTAGCTGATTAAAGGGATATTTCACTGTTTTCACTGTTTAACAACTCAGGCTTTTGTGAGCACCCCAGACAGTTTTTAAGTTGCTTGATTCAGCATTTAGATATTTTATCAGACACACCCCCTTCCTATACAAACCCATGTAACTTGAAACTCCATTTTAATCATGACAGATTCATCGAAAATACCGGTCCTTGGTTCTGGTGACTGATATTGTCCTTGTAATGCATGTTTTTTCAATTACTTTTTAAATTACTTTTTGAATTTTTTTTATACTTTTTGGGGAAAATGGAAAAAATTAAATACAATAAAAACGTTTTATTAAATTAATGAAAAAAGTAATTGAAAAAACATGGCCCCTCACGTATTAGGCGATTAATCTATCATAGTTAAAATGGAGTTTGAAGTTACAATGGGTTTGTATAGGAAGGGGGCGTGTCTGATAAAATGAATATCAAATATCTAAATACTGAATCAAGCAACATAAAAACTATTTGGGGTGCTCACAAAATCCTGAGTAGACGTTAAAATGACCCTAAACCTGTTTGAAAGTGAAATATCCCTTTAGCTCACACATGATATTGTGTTTCTGTGTTGCTCAGGTTACCTGTCCTGCTGTCGCTTCCTTAGTGACAGTGAGATCCTCACCAGCTCAGGTGACTGTACTTGGTAAGAATACATTATAAAAGTAATGTCTACATACGATACTGAATTATGGGATATTAATTCAAACTATGGGATGCTTTGTTTTAATGCTGTGGTATCTTTTCGTAAGTGTAAAGTGTCAAGTGTCTTGAAACAGTGGATAGATATCTCATTTTGGAACCAAACAATTCATATCTTCCTTCCTGTGCCACTCTCTCTCCTTGTCACTGCCTCCCAGTATACTATGGGACATTGAGACAGGACAACAGAAGACTGTATTCGCTGGTCACCTAGGTGACTGCATGTCGCTGGCCGTGTCTCCAGACTTCAACACTTTCATCTCCGGGGCGTGTGACTTCACAGCCAAGCTGTGGGACATCAGAGCGAACCAATGTAATCAAACATTTCCAGGACATGAGAGTGACATCAATGCCATTTCGGTGAGGCATTCTCCTAATGCCTATAAGTCATACTCAGTTGCGCATGGGCACCGAAAATAGCAGATCTACAAGTTCCCAACCCCGTTGCAGTGCGACATGTTGAGAGCTTGTAGATCTGCTATTTAGATCTACTATTGTAGATCTGCTACAAGTCAGGCAGAGGTGACTTAATGGCCGTTTAATTCACCGCTTTAGTCATTATAGTTGTGGTATGGACTCTGCCATCCACTTGAGATTTTCAAAACGTTTACATATACGTATAGTAGTTGTCATGCTTGGTCTGGACGGCCCTTTAATCAGAATCACCTAATTTGCAAAGTAGAATGCACTACAGCAGTGGTTCCCAAACTTTTTTGCTCAAGACCCAAAAGAGAAATCAGATGTTTGCCCGGGACCCAAACTAGTGAAAATAAAAGATTTAAAATCTTTCAATTTGTTTTCAACTCATGACAATTTGTGTTTTTTAGTGGAAATCTTTTGAAAATATTTGAAAATAATAATAATTAATACAAAAATGTTGGAAACAAAAAATAAAGGGATATTCACTTGCGACCTATCTCGCGTAGCCAGATAACTATTCCACAATCTCCGAATGCTATGTATGACCAGAAACATTTGAAAATTGTGGGAGGCAACAGTCTGGCCACGCGATACTACTTGCGACCCACAAATGGGTCCAGAGTCCCGACCCACTGTTTGGGAAACAGTCCAGAATGACTGACAACAGGAAGTGATGCCCATAATTCCCTCAATGCCCTATGTGACACTGGAAACTCGTGGATAGGAACATCAAGTTCATAGAAGCACACCAAATGAGGGCACCAGACCATGTTAGAGTTACAGAGAACAGGGTGGATTGAATGTACATTTGGATTATGAGTTTTGTGTTGCATAAGATTCTGTTGCATAAGATGTGCCTGAGTTTAAAAATTGGCATAGTGTACCACAGTGTTTCCCAAACAATGGGTCGGGACCCATTTTGGGGTCACGAGTAAATATCCCTTTATTTATGTTTCCTACAATTTATTTTATTATTTCAAAATATATATATTTTTTAAATCACAAAAAAGCAGAATTGTTTCAAAAGAATTTGTAAACTTTCCAAACTTTGTCCTGAGGAAGGTCTAAAGACCTAGACAGTGTGCGGGACTTGTTACATTGTTTGCATTTGGACCTTCCTTTTGTCCTATGCACCTGTCGTTAACCTATTTGGTGTGCATGGATCGGCCCTTTTTTCAATGTAGAAACTTTCCAGATCTACAAACTCACAATGCATCGAGCTGTGACTTGTGAGCTTATAGATTGGCTATTTTCATTATTTTTGGAGTAGGGCTTCAGTTATTAATTTACATTCTGTACGTTTGGGTCCCGGGGAGGCACCAAATGTATATTTTGGGTCTCAAGCTGAAAACGTTAGTGTACTACACAAGCAGTTCTTGTACGACAGGTGCACATTCCGTTTATCAAATCTGACATATTGACATAATTGTCCTCCATGCACACCACAATAACCTGCTTCAGTACATAATAATTATTTGTCCCTCTGTTCTGCCTCTCTCCCATAAGTTCTTCCCCAATGGTAACGCAGTGATCACCGGCTCAGATGATTGCTCCTGTAAGCTGTATGATCTGCGGGCTGATCAGGAGCTCATCACCTACCAGGACACCGCCAGTCCCGCCAGTGTGACCTCCGTGGCGCCATCCCTCTCCGGGCGGCTGATACTGGCTGGCTATGACGACTTCAACGTCAACATCTGGGACACGCTGAAGTCTGAGAAAGTCGGTGAGTAAACAAACTGAGAGGGGAAATATTTATCAAAGGAGTGGGGTATCTCTACGCCAAGCCCAAGACAAAATGGTTTAATCCAGTGTTTCTCAACCTTTTTAGGGCCAGTGCCCCCCTACCCAATATCCAGGTCCCTTACCGACCCCCACACCAAATTAAAATGCAAGCTTTATTTTTTTATTTCCAAATATCAGATTTGACATTAAACTGGACTCTTAGTATACAGTATGTGATTATTATGTAATTATTAGCCTACCTCCCAGGGCGAGAGACAAAGCCTGTTCCAATTATAAGTAGAGTTGTACTGTTACATCAGGCCCCTCTCACAGCACCGAATGGCAAGGCTGTCATGGCCCTGTCACAGGCCCTGACATGTTACCATGGTACCATGTTACCAGCCCTGTCACAGGGATGTCAGGCCCTGACACTGAGAGGGGCCTGATGTGACAGGGCCTGACATCCCTGGGACAGGGCTGAGACATGGCCTGATATCACCGTGATAGGGCTGTGACAGGTAAGTCCCTATCACAGGGATGTCAGGTCCTGTCACAGGGATGTCAGGTCCTGTCCATGATACTGACCATGACATCATCAGTATCATGGTTAGTATCATGTCAGTATCATGTCAGTATCATGGTTAGTATCATGGTCAGTATCATGGTCAGTATCATGGTTAGTATCATGTCAGTATCATGGTCAGTATCATGTGACATGACACTGTCACAGGTCACATCTGCATGCCAACAACACATCACATCTTGACAAGTTGTTGGCTTGTAGATGTATTCTTTTCGGCAAGATATACCATAGCGTAACCTTTCCAGACATGCTTCCACCTGTACAAACCCCATTCAAAAACAAATTTAGCCAATATTCCATCATCATTCCAATACAAAAGGTGCGACTACACAGGTACGCCTCATTTGACTGCAGAGTTAATGAAAAAAAGTCTAGGATGAAATCAAGAAAATGTGCACTTTAAAAGAATATTGCTTCCAGCGCCCCCCAAACTTCTCTGTACGCCCCCTGGGGGGCTGTACTGCCTCCGTTGAGAAACAGTAGTTTAATCTAATTTGGTCATTATTTCTGCCAGGAGACTGAATGCAAGGGGAGAGATTATGTTTTTCCCTTTTCTGTGTTTGTTTGTCCTGGGCTAATGTCGGGATCCACTGGACCGATCCGATCAGCACCAAATGTCTTGTGCATGCTGCCAGTAGCCCCCTTTTTATATATTTTTAAAACATATTTAACTTTAATTTTATAATGGAAGTCAGTGGCAGCTAGATTGAGCTAAGAAAAAAGCACAATGTGGTTCATGAGCTTTTTTTCCTGAGGAAATCAGAAGACTTACAGAGAAGGTTACAAAGGAAATTTAAATAGAATATTACAAATATTAAATAGACCATACATTATGACATAATAATTTATAGCATGCTTTTGTCCATAGAAATAATATTGAAAATGTCTTTCTAAAATGGTATTGAATTTGAAGTGTCCAAATAATATTTGATAATTACACTGCACCCTCCTCATCACTTGTCCATTTTATCTCTTGTGATATTCTACTCCAGGGGTGGTGGCTGGTCATGACAACAGGGTGAGTTGTATGGGAGTGAATGTGGACGGAACGGCTGCTTGCACAGGATCCTGGGACAACTTCCTGAAGATATGGAACTAAGGACTGGTTCTCCACTTGCAGGCGGAGAAGATAGTTTGAGATGGGGAGGGTTGGTAAAGGGGTTTGTGGGGGTGGGAGTTATAGAAGAGGGAAGAATTGGACTGGAGTAAGAGGTGTTTTTTGTTGTGCCAAGTCCTATTTCAAATGTGTGAGAAGGGTCATAATTTAAGGGGAAGATTCTCTTCACTCTTCTACAAATCTCTCACACCCACTTCTCAAATTATAGGGGGCAAATACCAGGGTTATCCTCATAGTGGTGATTTTATGTTGGTTGAAATCCAATCCAGTTGATTAAGACGTGCATTTCTTGTAGCAATTGGGAGGAAAGTCAGATGAGAACAGTTGCCAAATGGAAATGGTAGAGATTGGATGAGACTAGAGTTAAATATACATATGTCCAGTTACAGACAATGTAGGTTCACACGAATTGTGTTGTTACGTTTTATATCAACCACAAGTTACAAACATCTGTTGAAATGAATTTCATGGAGCATTTTGTTTCCAACTGCTTTTTTTTCTCCCTTTAGTTTTGGTAGATTTCCCTTGATAGTATTATAGACCTTACGTTTACTTTCTCTATACATTTTCTAAATTGCATTAGGATGGATTTAGTTTGCAGGTGTCTGTTAGTGTTCATGAGTTTTTTTATATGTATATGTGGGTGTGTTTGATAGACCATGTCGACTATGAGTTGGGGTCTGATAATCTCTTTGCCTGCCCGCTCCACTAGCTAGTCATAAAAACTACTTTCAGTAAACCGTTGGGATTGGCAGATGGGATAATCAAATGGATCTTAACGGTTCACTGAGCAGTTAGAAAAAAAGATAACCCATCTTTCAGCCAGAGAACATGAGAGTACTGGTATGACTATACATGGATGCTAATGGATACTGTGCACATAATGAGAAATATATACAAGTCTGTATGTGACAGCTTACCTTTTCCTTTATGCACAGAACAAGATCTACCTGAGTGATGGTTCATGTACATACAAACTAATCTGCTTAAAAGTGTCATTCACTTCTATATTACACCAGCTCTTGCTAGATTTTGGACTGCCTTTCCAATATTGGATATACACTGTGCATAGAAAAGCAATAGTACAGTACCTTTCTTAAGACTTTATAATAAATGTGGAATTCTACATTAAACGTGACTCTTGCCTGAAATCATTTCACTCATTACCATTGCGTCTCAAGTTTGACCACAGTAAGTGGCCAGTAACAACTTGGTAATTAAATAATCTACATTTCTGATAGAGTAAGCCATTAAAATAGCTAGGAGTATACATAGTTTAACAGCTCATGCAACCGTTAGTGCACATTTAAATACTGGGTTGACATGTCAATCTGCATATTCATATATTGACTTATTTTCAATTCATGGTGCTTTAACATTTGAAGCGCCTTGCTTAGGCTACTACAGTTACCATGTGCTCAACTTGAAGTTGACAAGTTGTCAAAGCATGAAAGAATGTCAAAGCCAACAGTAGTTGTCACTACCAAACTGAAATATGCAAAATCTGTAAATGCACTGTGCTGCCAACTGGTTTTTGTTTCCTCTCTGGATTGGTGTTTAAGTGGTACCCTAGGCATTTTTATATATAATACACAGAGTACATCTTTATCCTTTCTTGTTGCTCTGCTGTGGGCGACAAGGTATGCAAGTACACAAGAACAATTAAATTAATTCTAAACCACTGTCAGAGTCATAGCCCAGAGAATAAAGTATTGTACAAATTAAACCAAATGTTCTAAACCAACACAATTTGTAATTGTTGCCAAGTAACCTCAAATGACTGGGAAAAATAAAGCAACTGAAGAAAGTGAGAGCTGAACCAGTATGTAATAAAGACATGATACAAGGAAACGTAACAATTAAATGAACATTTATTTATTTACAAAAACACAAACAAAGAGTCAAGTTGAAACACAATAAACAAAGAGTCAAGTTGCCGAGATGAAAACAATGAAATAGTATTTAAAAGAGTCAAGTTGCCGAGATGAAAACAATGAAATAGTATTTAAAAGAACATCTTAAGATTAAAGTGGCAGGATTATGTACACATCTTGTAGTGTAGTGCCATGCAGAGCATTTGCATCATCTGTTCTCCTTGTCCAGAGATACAGCCAGGGTTCTGCGGTCCAACTGTCCAAGCCTCTGTCTGTCTGGGGTGGACACCTTCAGTTTCATCTAGAAAGTGAGAGGGGGAAGAGTGTGTGAGGTGGGGAAAGGCAACAACTTAAAAATGGTCAGTGTTATTTATTTTAGCTAGTTGATCATAAAGAGCAGCCTTGAGATACATTTCAGAAGAGGGGGGGGGGGGGGGGTCTGTGTGTGATTATTTTATTAACAATAAAACAAGGCGTCCATCTAAATATGACGTATATATCGATCTAAATATGATTTGATTTGCAATATCCCAGTGCTCAACACTCCAATTTGCTTTGGAGGACATGTTTGTTGGAATGTGCTGTACATTTGACCTGGGCAGCCTAAACTCTAGAGTGCATGACAAAACTGTTGGTAAATGGTTAATAGAAGTGTTCATATTATTTTGTGCATGCATTTTAGCAGTTTATTGATTTTGCTCGTCTTTTATCATGTGAAATTGAATTTAATGGGGTGACACATCAAGTAACCTAAATATTTCATAAATAATTAACCATCAAGCCACGTATAACCATGCGTACCTGAGATGACTGCTCCCTGGGAGAGTTTGTTTCTTTAAGAAGCTGCAGCGGGGATCGGGATTCACCCAGTACATTACCTGAAGGAGGAAGAAGCATTTACCAACACACTGATGTCAGCATTTTGATTTAGAACACGCAGATGAATGAAGATGTCATCAAAAGTATCATAAGAGTCACATTTGTTACAAATTGAAAAACCAAAGCCACAAACTTCCTACACACACACCTTTCTGCTTGGGTTTAGTGGACTGTCCCGTGTTCTTCACAGCCACCCTGACGGCGAGAGGAGAGGAACCTCCCTTGCTTCTCCTTGCTTGCACTCCTCTGGCTCTCAGCCCTGTAGCACCAAAGCCCTTCCCGAGCCACTGTGGCTTGAAGACGACCTGGCTAGGGCTCTTTGTGGTGAGGTTGGGACAGCGGAGGCCCTTAAAGGACTGTACCTCTTGAGCCTGGGGGCTTGGGTCGACAACAGCTGAAGGCTTCATGGTAGGGACAGTAGTCTGGAGCTCAAGGGTAGTGGGGGTAGCTTGGGCCTCAAGGGTGGCAGGGTTAGTTTGGGGCTCAGGGGCAATTTGGGGCTCAGGGGCAGCGGGGGTAGATTGGGGCTCAAGGGCAGCAGGGGTATTTTGGGGCTCAAGGGCAGCAGGGGTAGTTTGGGTCTCAGGGGCAATTTGGGGCTCAGGGGCAGCGGGGCTAGTTTGGGGCTCAAGGGTAGCAGGGTTAGTTTGGGGCTCAGGGGTAATTTGGGGCTCAGGGGCAGCGGGGGTAGTTTGGGGCTCAAGGGAAATTTGGGTGGCAGGGGTAATTTGGGGCTCAAGGGCAGGGGTAATTTGGGGCTCAAGTGCAGCGGGGGAAGTTTGGGGCTCAAGGGCAATTTGGGTGGCAGGGGTAATTTGGTGCTCAAGGGCAGCAGGGGTAGTTTGGGGCTCAGGTACAGTGTCTGACTCTTCCGTTTCTATGGAGTCAGACACCTGTGTTGCTGCCTCTTCAAGCTGCTCTGAAGAGACTGAAACTGTCACTGTAGGCACGTCAAGCTGGGCAGGAGACTGGGGAGATGCAGGGTCATGGGTGAAAGAGGCAAGGGCATAGGAGTGGTCAGGTCCTACCATTGGCTGCTCTACCGCAGCCGCAACTGTAGCCACCGGAGATGGAGTGTCACAGTGCACCTCAGCCAATATTTGTGATGAAGCTACCCCTTCATGGCAAGTGATCAGGCTCATACTCAGCCTCTTGTGGAGGGGGGACTCTCTGGCCTCTTCCGCCTCGTCCAGGGTCAAGTCAGCCTCTAATTGGATGTTTTCCAGCAGCACAAAGGGACTCATGTCACCCGTGCAGAGAGGAGGAGACCTGACTGGGGTGGTCAGGAGGTTGGCATGCTGAGCCATGGTGCCAAAGGTCTGGGGGGCCTGGCCAGACAGTAGGGGCTCCATGGAACCCAGCTCCCCAGTCACAGTGGTCTCTTCTTCCTCTACATTGAGATTGGAGGGCTTAGAGAACCTGCCAGGAGGAGCAACGGACACACTGGACGCCTCGTTGTAAGAAAGGATGCCCAGCCGACGAGCAAAGGAGCCAACTGTCACTGCAAGATAAGAGTTCAGATGTCAGCCAGTAATAAATGCTTTAGTTCCACATGACAAAAGCTCTACAAACAGTACATGTCAGTAGAAACTGCATGTCTACAGAAGTTGGAATGTTTTTCCACTTAATTATACCTTGCATGTCATCTCTCACAGGTGTACGGGTAATTCCAATTGTAGGCGACCTGGGATCTTCTGAAGGCAGAGCACATCCATTCAGCACCGCTTTTGAGATTTCGGAAGGTGCACCAACCTAAATAAAGCACAGGCAAATACAGAATGACTTTTATATATTGAAATTAATTTAATGTCAAAACAAGAGTCACAACAACACAAAAACACCTTAAAAAATAAAAGGTAAGTGACATTTTTTGTTAAAGGGGCTACACCATGAATTTTTACTTTTTCTTCTTTTTTGGTCTCCCCTACCTCTCTTCTATCCCCAAAAATACCCCAGTTTGAACACTCAGGCTTTCACAGCAAATCTGGGGTTTTCTGTAAATTTGTCTCATTGACATTTCAAAATGTATTTAAGGGATGTTTCATTTTTTTTTTTTTTTTCATTTTCGAAAAAAAATATTAAGTGAAAAAAGTAATCGAAAAAACACGGCCCCCTCGCGTATTAGGAGGGCAGGGTGAGTCACCAGAACCAAGGACGGGTGTTTTTGATGAAGCTAACATGTTAAAAATGGAGTTTGAAGTTATAATGGGTTTGTATAGGACGGGGGTGTGTCTGATAAAATGAATATCAAATATCTAAATACTGAATCAAGCAACTTTAAAACTGTCTGGGGGGCTCACAAAAGCCTGAGTAGATGATAAAATGACCAAAAGTTTTTTTGAAAGTGAAATATCCTTTAAAAAAGTAGAAGGTTCTCATTATGCAGAATGTCCCATTTCACAAGTTTTCAAATGCATAAAAATCTTGAAAATAGACGATCTCACAATGCCTTGCATCACAACGCTTTGTGAGCTTGTAGAGCAGCCATTTTCAAATGACAGAGGGAGAGATGCATAGCTGAAGTGGTTAATATGTGTTTTGTAATTATCAAAATCCACAAACTAACTAAAGTTTTCAAATAATAGTGGCGTAAAAGTACAATATTTGCCTCCGAGATGTAGTGGAGTAGAAGTAAAAGTACTGAAAATTGGAAATACTCTATCTACTAAAGTAATTTAAAGAGAAAAAACTCAAAATTGTACTTAAGTACAGTACTTGAGTAAATGTACTTAGTTACTTTACACCACTGGTATCAATCCCCTCCCGGAGCGAAGCAGTGTTGTTGGCATCAATCTAGCTTGCTAAATATAAATAATATATTAAAGTAAAAAAATAACCTGAATGGGTGTCCGGTCAATGTCAGTTGAAGGAGAACGTGGATCAATCATCAACTGACCGAGTCGCTCATGTTTGATGCACTGAGGCTCTGGTTTGGGCGTGGAAGACACGGCCAGCGTGCTCTCTCTGGACAGAATGGAGCCCATGGTGGATCTAACTAGTTACCTGGAAATGGATGGAAAATTAGATTGTGAGAAAAATAAGCATCCAGGTCTATGAAAACAAGCCCACAACGCATTGTTGTGAGCTTGTAATTTTACAAATTTCAAAAACTTTTGCAGTAAAATGTGGAATTCAAAAAATATCCTAACACAAATGCTCCCTGGGCACAAAACATTTAATGAAAATACTTTTGAACCACAGGTTTACATATATATATATTTTTAAAATGTGGAAGTAAGCCTAAATAAGCAACTTTACAAAAGCCCCAAAAACCCCGCAGCCACCAATTTTTAAAAGCAACTTTACAAACAAAAAAAGCCCAAAGTCACTTATAATAAGCGGACATTGCAACACTAACAAACTAAACGTTTGGAAACATCTTTAATGCTAAGCGTTAGCAAATTCTTAGCAAACGGCCAAGCTGCTCTCCTGCAGTTTGAATGTGCTGCAAAAGTTGTTCACGAAGTTAAACATTTTAAAGAGATGCAGCTAGTTTACGTTGAATGAGGCACATTACATGCATTTTCCTCCATGTTGTTATAGTTATTATCTAGCAAAAAATACTTCTCTTACCTTTAACACGTTGAAAACGGTTTGTCTTTAGTGTATTTGCCCTCGGACGGAGTCAGACTCAAGACGTATACGACTGCTTAGCTTTCTAGTTTCAAACTTTCTGCCTCACACAACAAGAACACAACTACGTTTAAATGGCAACCGTGTGCATGTTATTTTCAAACAAACCAATCAGCGTACTCCAGTCACAGCCTCCCCAGCGCGGATTGGTTTACAACACTCCAGTTACCGCCTCCACAGCGCTGATTGGTTTACAACATCCCACATTCAGGAAGTGGGACTCAACATTTAAATGATAACTGTTATAATAAGCGTTTGAAACAAAACAGCCGGCGGTTTAGCCTATGGGTTGATCACATTATGACAGCGGTGTAAAGTAACTAAGTACATTTACTCAAGTACTGTACTTAAGTACATTTTTTTTAAATATTTTTTTTACCTACTTGAGTATTTCCAATTTTCAATACTTTTACTTCTACTCCACTTAACAACTAAATATTGTACTTTTACTCCATTACAATTATTTGAAAACTTCAGTTACTTTGCAGATTTCGATTAAACATACATTAAACACTTCACCCCTATACATTTTGTCACATTGCAACTCATTGTGAGCTTGTAGATCTGCCATTTTCAAAGGATTTTTAATTTTATACATAAAAACTTGTGAAATGGGACATTCAGCATAATGAGTAGCCTACCTTCTACTTTTGGTACTTATAGTACATTTTGATGCCAATACTTTGGTACTTTTACTCAAGTAAATTTTGATTACCGGACTTTAACTTGTAACAGAGTATTTCTACATTGCAGTATTGATACTTTTACTTAAGTAAAAACATTTAGAACTTTTTCCACCACTGCATTATGAAATACAATGTTGGAACCACATGATCATAATATGATATATAGTGGAGTGGAGAGCTAGAGCTTCCATGGGTTTATGTCTTTCAAAGCATATCACATCAAAGGAGGCATTTGTCATGTACCAGTGATACAAATTGGGCTTGCAAAAGTGTATTACCGCCCAAAAAATTATGAAATATCTGATGGACCAATTAAAGGGTCAATAAATAAACGTAAATAAATACACTAATAGTAGCATATTCATAAACTTTGTTCTGACATGTAAGGTGCATTTCTTTTCAAGTGAGCTGTGCTAATTTGTTGGTGAAAATGCAGAAATGTAAAAATGAGACATGTGGAATCAGAGCTTTATTGCTGAATATTATATTAAACATTACAATTAGGTTAACTAGTTTTGAAAACAGTAATAGTGCAATAATTATGTTACAATACACAATATGGCAGATAGCATTATTTTACAATGAAGCAAATTGTCTTACAACAAGAAGCATTGAAAAAAGCAAGAGAGCGGAGGAGCCTGGAAAACCTATTACAATGATCATCATACTATGTCCCAAACTGGATCCTCCACACACAAAATGCCACTAGTAACGGCAGCAGCCCTGCTGGTTTTCAGTCCATCATGCCGACTATTATCTGATTATTATTGGGGGGGGGGGGGGGGGGGAGAGAGAAAGACAAACAAGCAGACAGTTCAGCCCTTCCAACTGGTGGATTGGATACAGAATGTAGTGTGAACCTGGCCCAGCCTTAATCCCACTAACTTTTTAGAACACTATTTATAAAATGAAGAGTTTCATTAACACAGATACCTGGCATTGGAACAATGTGATAACTGTGGTTACAACAGTCATGCTAGCGTCGTGGTAAAATTTACTATGGTACTATTCAAAGATATAGCTGACTTAAGACCTGTGCATGCAAAATATGCATTTTAGAGGCAAATATCCACTGCATGATTTCAATTGGCTACTGATTAACCTTTTTGTACGGTATGGATATCTACCATTTTGGAATGAAACCCTTCAAATGTAGTACTCCTAAGCACAGCGGTAATATCGTACCTTGAAAAATCTACAAATGTGTGTAAAGTTTAGAATGGTACTTACCAGCCATCAGTAACAAGGGCTGTGAAAGCAATGGGTTCTATAACAAAACTGTCCCTTTCACAGGTTACTAAATACAATTTCAAGTCACAAGGACACTCCAGCATCATCCTTCATCTTTTTTATTTTACAAAAGACTTGAAATCATAATCAATGGACGTTACCTTTCATTAAGCCCATTCTGTTTTGATCAGTTCAGTGCAAGGGGAGGAAATTAGAAGAGAAACCTGCAAAACTATTTTGAAATAGACTGGTTATGTTTGTGTGTACAGCCATCACAGTGAGACTTGAGCCCAATTTATACTTTGTCGTACGACCGTGTTGCTCGCCCGAACATAACTGATTTCCAACCTTTTGCGTTTTTTTTCTGATTGATCATCAGTTATTTTTTGTGAACAACATCGGTCGTACAAGAAAGTATAAATTAACCATTACTGCTGCTGGTGGCATCTCTCCAGAGAGAATAATACTCTCGTATTGGATATGAGTCACTTAAAGGAGCATTTCACCAGAAAACACTTCATTTAGTCTGCGCATAATCTCACACATATCCTCCAAACTATAAACCGTCTTTGCCAACAGTAAACTCTACAGAAAATCTTACTAGGAGAATAAATTCAGATAAAGTCTGAGAGGAGATACAGTTCAGATGTATGGGTGAACTGTCCCTTCACTGTATGTCAGTATGAGTCCATGATACAGTCCATTTGGTAACACCGGGTACACTTACAGGCATGCTAATCTGATCTTAAACCCATTAAGGCAGACTATAGCAATTATCGCGTACACCCGTTAGCCTGATCATATCGTAACAAAAGTAAGGTCATAATTAGGATGGACATAACCTGGTTAACACACCAAAGATCTTTCACATTCTTCTCTAACCCAGCTATCACATAAATCCATGTGAACACAGGCTATTGAGGGAAGTTGACCTTTAGTCAAACTATTACCTTTACCTGATTATTGACAGTAACTGGAATATTGTATGCACGCAAAGAGACCCAGTGAGAGTACATGATCCATTCCCTCTGTTTATTGGATGATTCAGTGTCCTACTCACTATACCTCCCTCCCTTATTGTCACCTATTCCAGTTCCATCCACTCCGAGACACCTTGTACGGCATCTCTCTATATCTCTATCCCTGTTCCTCCTGTCCTCCTTACTCACTTCTCCTCCACCTCAGCCAAACACTTTGTTCCTGACAGAAAGCACTCGCATGGTATCAGCCCTCTCCTGGCCCTGGCCTCAGCCCCGCCCATACTTCAATCTGACCCGCCCTCCACCTCCCTCTGGCAGAAGTAAGCCAGCAGCGTATCCAGGTCACGGCGGTCGGCGGCCGTATACAGAGAGCTCTCGCCCATCATGCTCAGGGCCATGCGCAGGGTGGACCAGATGTTGTCTGACATCATGGTTGCCGCGGCACCTCCGAGCCCCCGCGTGTCGCCGTCCCCTGAAGCCTGGCGCTGGAGGGATAAGGCCTCGAGGAAGTGCTCCACAGCCTCCCTGTAGAGAGTGGGGAGGAGAAGGCAGGATGAGCAGGGATGTAATCCTGTTGGGTTCATTTAATTTGTGATGACCAAATTTCAGTTTGAATCTGCTGGATGATTCAGTTAACGGGCAGCAAGTCACATTCATTTTGTAACCAAATAGAATCAGGTCCAGGAATATGTGTCATGAAAATTTGCTCAGTGACATGATGATGACAATGAATTTATTTGTATAGCGCTTTTCCAAACAAAGTTAAAAGCAGCATGACATCAACATACGCCAAGAATGAAACCTAAAACCGGTATGTGACCAGAGCCTTAACTGCATGGCATTGTTTAGACTGTTGAAATTAAAGGGATGTTGAACTTTGGTGGAACCTTGAGTTTTATAAATTAGCTATCTGGCCATGATACTGTAATAAAATCCAAATATTGTCAATAATCTTTGTGTGCCTGTGTTCCGTGAGCGAAGAAGATTAATTCTATACCAGATCTGGGACAGAGTTTTAACATATAGGTCAGTAATGTAAAGTCAGGTATTCAATTAGCCTAAATACAACCAAAAATGTATAACCTAGTCTGCCCAGCAAATGTGGGTGCAGTGATTCTCTACCTGCTGTGATGTCCTCCGTGCTAGCACTGACAGATTGCAGTGTCTGTGTTCAGTTTTGAATTACTATTCCCTTTCATCTACTGCGCCACCTTGCTCAGGGGCACAAAAGGCCGTACCATAATACTATAGGAAGGCGAGAACAGAACACAGTAGTTCTCCTCTGCCTACAGGCCTGCCGGGCCCTGTTACAGAGGGAATGATATAATGTAACATTCAGAAAAAGTAAGAGTTGATTTGCTGTAGACTTCTTTTTGGTCATTTCTTTTAGTTTTTATCAGGGAGAGTCAAGTCTTATCAGGTCATAAGGCTCAAGTCCGACTTTATTTCAATTGCGGTGAAAACAATTTGGTAGAAGTGAATGTTGAAAACAAGACATTCGAGTGTTTTTCTGACACACCTGTAAAGTTTCTTTACTGCATGTTACACGGTTGTGACGCTATCTCTGTGACAAAATCTGTCTACAGACATACGTAAACACATCCAGTAAAATAAATACGAGAATAAACTAATATGTGGACATATGTGGACATGATATGATATTATATCATGCCTAGGTAGCTATACAAATCAATGTTCTACCAGAGTTCAAGATCACTTGAAACTACAACATATTCTGGCTGATGTTGAGGGTTATCCCGCTAACACTATACCTCTCAACATTAACGTGTCTCCCTCACCTGTGTGCTCCTAGGTTGACACAGCTGATTCCTAGGTTGTAGCGACTGCGGATGAACCCTGGCTGCAGTTCCAATGCTCTCCTGTAGGCGGCTACTGCCTCCTCCGAGCGGCTCCCATTGGCCAGTGTGGCACCCAGCTTATTCCACAGAAGGTAGTCCTGACAGTGAAAGGGAAAAGAGAGAGGGAATTCAGAAATTGACAGCTTATGTTGTGCATAGGGAAAATTTGACCCAGATGTAGCAAGTTAGTACAGAGCTGCACTCCAACAGCAATAATCCCATAAAGTGTGGCCAGTGAGTGCCATTACAACTTTTATATTAACAAAGAAATGTAATTTACAATTTAGGCATTTAGCAGACACTCTTTATCCAGAGCGACTTATAGTAAGCAAGGTAAACGCATACATTAAATGTATATAGACAGTATAGTGCCTCAGTAATCTAGGATCATAGGTAAACCAAGAACCTAGCATCAGTCTAAACAGTATAATATCAAAAAATAAATAATCTGTACATTGAAACTATAGGATGCCAGGTCAAAAAATGAACCTGGTATCTGTCTAAATAACATGCTAAATTACATTTTAACTTTTGCATAAGACTGCATGGTCAGTTCGTGCCTGTGTATAATAGGGTTCCTGCACATTTTCCATTTTAAAATTCCATACTTTTCCAGACTAAAATTTCCAGAATTCTCTGTAGATTTGTCACACCATATTTGACATCCTAGTACAAATAGCTAGATACTTAAATAAATGCTTTTAAAACCCAACCGCTAATTTATCTTCCATTCTTTCTACAGTATATAGGTTATTCTAATGTTGCCAAATAATTTCAAGAAGATTGTGGCTACGTACTGTATCTCATAGAAATCAATTAACCACTTAACCACTGCCTTAGCCGTGCGATGGTGGTGAAAATAGCCAATGTACAAGATCACAACACGCCACAATGGGACACATTGTAGATAGGCTAATAATTTTTTTATTTTTTTTGCCTACAATGTCATGCCCAAAATGAGGACGGCATGTTGAAATTGGTTAACAACAAATCCAGGCAATATTAGATTGTGCAATGTTATTGAGTTTTTGTCACGTAAACTTCAACTGTATACCTGAATCCCTACAGTAACATAAGTGATGTTTCATGTACAATTCACCAGTGAACTAGAAAAGAGAACTAAAGTCCACTAACTTTGCTACATTGGCTATTTATAAAGTAAAGTAAACTAACTGAAACGGTCCTACCTACTCATTATTTCCCCTTAATAGATTGGAAAAACGATATATTATTGTTCTCCCCATGAATCAACAACCGAAAATGAGTCAACAAAAAATAATTAAATGTTCCGCCGTCTGTGAAGCCTCATTTATTAACTGTGTCCATGGACATGACGATGAAGGCAGCCAAACAATTATGGTTTCCGTATGAAGAAAAGATAGTTAACATTTTCTAATAACTACACTGCTTAACTAAAGAATGTTATTTGTGATGCTATGTATGTATATATATATATACACACAATTCAGAGATATTGCCACATTTTCTTTCAACTAATTTGGTGGGGGATGTGTGGATTTGGTCAATAGTCTGGAAACATAATTATTTTTCTATACACTTTTTTCTCATTTCATACTTATCCAGACCTGGAAATGACTAAAATCGAATTCCATACTTTTCCATACTTGTGTAGGAACCCTGTGTATATACATGTATACTACTTTGAAAGACATTGTATGTCAGTACATACTGTAGTAGTCAGTAACCCTGTAGAAATGCTGTAATACCTCTCTCTACCTCTATGCTGCCAACAATAGTATTTGGCTGTGCCGTGTGCCCCCTAACTACTTTGTTCTGGTACACATAAACACAGTGCAGAATTCCCTTTTGGGTATTATTCAGGCTCGGCGAGACTATTGAGTGTCTAAACAAAAGTACTGTAATTTGGCGTAAGTACTGCCCAAGGAAGTTACGTTGAGGCTTGTTCGAAAAAGACAGTTTTCATGGGAAATACATATGACAGCTGTCCCGTCCTACAGACATTCTCTGCATTAGGTTGTGACCAGGCTTTTCTCCTCAGAGATGAGAAAAGGCTGGGAACGAGGCTAAGTATTATTGCTGTATTGGGGACCGTTCCAACCTGTGGCGTGACAGAGAGGGCAGCGGTGAAACAGTCCACGGCCTTGTCATACTCTCCACTCAGGTTGAAGAGGACCCCCAAGCCACATTGCAGTTGTGGGTCCACCCGTGCCGGATCAGCATTAGCCGCACTCAGGAACAGAGACTGGACCTCAGTAAACAATGACCTGAGAAAGAACGAGTGAGAGGGATGAAAGGGTTCATGATTTCAACCACTTGAACCCCCTCTATTCTTAGAGAAACAGACTTGAGTTAGAACTGTACTCGGACCGCTTTGTTCTGTCAATACCAAATCTCTTCACCAAAAATAGCAGATCTACCAGCTCAAAACGCATCGCAACAAGTCGCGTTTTGGGCTTGTAGATCTGCCATCTTTGGCAAATGTTACCCCCGGAATAGGCATGCTGGGGTTCATGTGGTTAGAGCTGCAATCTGTAAGTTTCATGTCCTACCCAGGATTTTAACTCGGGTCAATTCTACCACTTCCAAGACAGAAGCACTTCTTGGCCATGGGAGATATGGTGCTTATGAGCTATATGCAGTACTACTTGCCAACCAGTAGGTGTCCTACCTGCCACCTGGTCTACATTTCTCAATGGGAGAGTAGAGAGACCACTTCCAAAACCTGCAGATGTGCTAGTTATATTGTATTAACATAATCTACCATACAAATGGGTTACAATTATATTTTATTCAGTTCCTCAACTTTAAATATTTTTTGGATAATGATGTCAGTAATAGTTTTGGTCAAGTTGAGAAATTAAATTACAATTTCAACAAAGCAGAGTGAGGCTTTTCCCAACATCCTACCAGCATCCATTTTTGTAATTATTATCTAGAATTTGTAGAATACATCCATTTGATAATGAATCTATTGTATCTAGTTAGTTTTTTGTTCTACCACCATGAAATTAAAGGAACATTAGGACAAAATAGTTTCTCTTCTATTGTACTCACTCTGGAAGCAGCGATCCAAATCTTTCTCGCTCCTTCTCCCTCTCTCTGGCACCATCCTTCTCCCGTTCACGTTCGCTCTGCTCCAGAACAGGGCGGTATTTGGGATTGTGCCTCAGCCAGTCACGGAGAGTCTCACAGGCCTGCCTGTGCAGTGATTCATTGGTGAAGCTGACAGCCAGCGCCATCAGAGCAGTCAAGTTGTCATTCTTCAGTTCTATACATCTAACAGAGGCAGAGAGACAAGACAAATGTAAGAATACTCAGACACCCACTTCACACAATATAATAGGCTTCTGTATTCATTAGCCTATGTTTACGATTACCCACATGGGTAAATGCAACTTTATTTATTACAACTGTGATTGATAAGCCATCATGTCGGCAAATAAAAAGAAGCCGTTCATGATGATGAATCCACACCAGAAAGAAAGCTATCTAGATATCTAGATAACTGGTTTTCAAAGTGGGGGCCAATGCAACCAGGGGGGGGTGGCAATTGAGGGGAAAATTAAGGGGATTATTATTATTTTTTTAATATTGAATTTAAATTCAAGTTCACATTATTAGATTATTGTGCCAGTTTAACCACTTTCAACCTGGCATCCCTATTTTGTTAAGCCTTAGCTTTTTCAAAAAATCTTAAAATTAGTCAAATAGGAGATCTACAAGCTTGCAGCGCAGCATGATGCGATGCGTCGTGAGCTTGGATATTGGCTATTTTGACTTTTTTCTTTCTTTCCTTAATTTCGGGGCCTTGGCATGGAAGGTTTTGGGAACCCCCGATCTTGATTGTGCTGCAGATGGTCAATGTGCTGCAGCTGAAAATCATGCCCACTAGAGGGTACAGTATTTGCGGCAATGTAGGCAGCTGTGTTTCTCAACCAGTGGCGACGGGTCTCTAAAATGGGTCACAAAATGTTCTTCTGACAGACGTTTCGGCTATCCAGCCTTCGTCAGCCGAAACGTTTGTCCTTCATTGTAAAGACATGCAGTTAACTCACTCTTGTCATTCTGAGTGTGACCCATCACTTTTATAAATGTTATTGGTCTAAGAGGATATCGCACCAGAGGAGTCGGAGCGCGGTGGTAACAAGAAGTTTATCAATAGCTTTATTCAAAATGCATTAAGTCTAATTCTCCACATAAAATGCAGTTCTCCTCCTGAACATCTAATACTTTAAACGCCATCAGTAGGCTTGGATGCCTTACTTATGTAA
This sequence comes from Gymnoscopelus braueri, assembly GCF_963280865.1. Taxonomy (NCBI): domain Eukaryota; kingdom Metazoa; phylum Chordata; class Actinopteri; order Myctophiformes; family Myctophidae; genus Gymnoscopelus; species Gymnoscopelus braueri. The sequence continues at coordinate 19,119,242 of NC_137605.1, forward strand.
GTGGCTTTTAATGGGTTTCAAGTGTATCACATATTGCATATCGATTTGTCTGTATTCCAGGTGAGGCTAAAGACTTTTTCCTTTATTTAAGTTTCTTCTTTATACCCATTTTTTGCTTTTTAGCAATTCTGTGTCCATACCTTCGGAGGGCACTGATGGCAGCAAATTCTTGCTCATTCTCTGCTTGACAGGTTCCCAGATATTGCCATGCCTGAAATCCAATAAAAAGAGAAGAACGTCAGCACACAATTGATTGTTCTGAGACATGCCATAAAATATCACACAACGCTGATGAAGGCTTAACGCCGAAACGTGTACGTTGCTGTGCAGCATACTACCATGCTTAAAATATATATATAAATAAAAGTGCCTTAAAAGGACTGTTCCGTGAGTGCTGGTATTCTCTTACTGAGATTTATTGTAAAGTTACTTTTCCCGACCGTGCACCCGGTAAGAAAGTTTAGTATTGTTGAAAAGAGTTGGGAGTCGTGCTCGCACCCTTTATTTGAAGATGCCATAAAATATGACACAAACGAGAAGGTTTTGTTTCTGTATAATTTATACTGATTATGAAGAGAAAGCATTCAGAGAAGCAGGATGGAGATCAACCATCTTTAACCCATTAAAACCGGGAAAGCATCCGTCATTTTCGATTTGAGCATATAGCAACATACGTTTTTCAGAACAGTGGTTCTCAAAAATAGCACATATACAAGCTCGAAGCTTTTACATCTGCTATTTTTGGAGAAAAAATAATTATTATCTTGAAAGCATTTGAAAAAATAGAAAACATTCTTTTGAATATTTTAACACAAATCTTCTCTTCTGGGGGTCCCTGACAAAAATATTTACAGATGGTGGTCCACAGCCAAATACTGTACATTTGGTGGTCCTTGGCACTAAGAAGTTTGAGAACTACTGATTTAGAAGGCATTGGTAGAATCGGCCTCAGGTCTTAATGGGTTAAAGCAGTCAGCAACCTGATAAATGCTTAAAGCTATAGGTTAAAGCTATAGGAAACTTAAAATAAATGGAGTTTGACGTGACATTTGCTCCTATGCAAAGAGAGGAGAGCATGTAGCATGAAGTAAACCAAAGCCCAAAGTGCCTCACCAGCTGGTTTTCTGGTTCTTTCTGTACGGCACTCTCAAAGAGCCTCACGGCACCAGGGATGTCCCCTTCCTCCATCTTTTTAAGGCCCTCCGCCAGGGGATCTTGGTGGGACAGGTAAGGGTTGTCCTCTTCAAACTGGTACCCCTGGAACAAATACAAGAGACATGGAGCCGATTCATTTTTAAATTGGTCTATCATAGTCAGTCACTACTTGAATATATACAAATACAAATCATAGCCAGGTTTAGTTCATTTCATATTCCATTAAATGTCTTTTCATTATTATTAAATGCATCAACTACTTGACTGGAGCTGTGGTTTCAGGGCGCTACATAGTGCCAAAGGCGTTCAGTTCCATGCATGGTCAGCGGGTAAGTGCATGATGACAAGACATGCAGCGTTGAGGTACTTTCAACAATTGGTTAAACAGTGCATGGAGAGCACATTATGCCAGATGAAGGTGGTTTACCACAGCATTATAAGTGCAAGGAAGAGCCATTTGCAACTAGTTACCAAGGCACCCAAATATTTCACTGAATGAAGGAAGACAACAGAAAAGAACGAGTGCTTTTGCTATGACCAAAATGCAAGTCTTACTGGTTGTAGGTAACAATTTGCTGATACTGACATTACATATTAATTATGAGCAATATATCTATCTTTTTCAAGACATTTATATCCTAGCCTATATTGGGTGATCATGTCCTCATGCAAAGCAAACCCCCCTTTTTTTGGAACAATAAAGCCTTAAACTTGAACTGTGACCGAGTACTGTGTGAAATCAGAGATGTGATCATGCACACACATACCACCACACACACACACACACACACACACACACACACACACACACACACACACACACACACACACACACACACACACACACACACACACACACACACACACACACACACACACACACACACACACACACACACACACACACACACACACACACACACACACACACATCTGTTTGGCAGTGAGGATAGGTACTGTACCTTGTCATAGGAAGTGGTGAGTAGCTGGTCAAAGTCAGACAGCCAGGGGTGACTCTCTGCGTCTCTCTTGGCCATCTCCTCCCATTCCTGCTGTAGCTTCTCCCAGAAGTCCACGTCACTCTGGATCAAACACATAAATGCCACTTTGATCATATAACCAAATTCATTTCCAATATTGTTTTCTTTTATGGTGTGGTCGACTTGTGTGGTGACGATCTAGGTCTCATTTGGCCAAATCGCAATATCGATCTTTATAAATACTTCACCTATAAGTATAAAAGTGTGGTGAGGGGAGAGACATACAGTACACTGGATACATACTTACAGACAGGCAGATAAACCCTGTTCTAGATGGCTGGTACAAACATACCATAGCTAATCATATATGCAATTAAAACTGAATCTAATCTAAGCTTTGTTTGAATTTGCATTGGGTTTTAGTCTCACCTCCACTGCAGCTTTGGCCTGTTGGAAGTCTGGTCCTGAAGTGGCAAACTCGTCTACCCAGGCCTCAGCTGACTCCTCTGACACCTTGACGGGAAAAACACAGAGCTGCACTATAATGGCTAAAATTACATACCCGTAACTTGCTCGATATTAATTGCGTTATTACGTTAATACGAATGAGCTATTCTTAAATATAATTAGTCTAAATGATTTATGCAACAAAATGATTCTGTTAGCTTTCTTTGGTTGTTGCTGATTTTGGCAGTGAGCATTTTAAGAGAAACAAATCCCTACAAAATATAAATTATGTAAAATAATTATTAAAACATAATTAGCAATTATACACAGTGTTACTGGTGTCCAGTATGCGTCAACAGCATAATAGGCTGAGTTTCAGAATGGAAAACAAGCAAAGAAATAGATGGAAAAAGGATGGAGGGGAAGGAAAGAGAAGCCGAACAAACAGAGAACCACACCCTTTCTCCCACTCTTTCATCTATTCCCTAAAAATCAGTCCATTAATATCTTAACATCCTTACTCCATATTTACTCATATCCCATTCTATTATTAACCCTAAGCTTCCAATATGACACTTTATTTTTCTTATATAATATGTACAATACATTTACAAACAGCAGCAAACTTCACAGCAGCTGACTGCATCTCAGAAAATACTACAGTACATTACCACACAGATTGCCAGAAGATGTGCCCAGAAGTACTGGGCACAATAGAGGTTACAGTAATAAGCTGTAATTAGAAGCCACAACAAACCCCTGCACTTACAATCGTGAACCCAACATCGAGTTCAAATGCCACACCCCTTGGCACTGCCATGGAACTGCCACAAGGCTGACTATGACATCGTCATGACACCAGTGGTGGTCCTACCTGCCCGAAGACTTTGGCCCACCGCTCAGCCTGTTTAGCCTTAGCTTTTTCAACAGTCGAACACCTCTGCTGGCTTTCCAAGGGAAGACTCCCTCCCCCAGTCTCCTCCAGGAACTAGGAGGGTTAAGCGGGATGGGGTGAAGCCAGGGTGGGTTGGCAGCAGAGGAGCAAGGGGCGAGGTTTTAAGGAAGCGAGTGGAGTGATTGGTGAAGGGTTCATTGGAAGGGGAAGGAGTTGTTGCAATCCGGAGTAGATGGATGGCAGGTGTTAATTGAGGGAACGGGTTCAAAGGCAAACGGGAAGCGGGGGGGATTAGATGTCACAGTTAGAGGACAGCACTAGGTGCATAAAGAGCCACAGCTATCAACAGAGACTCAGCGGAAACAGTATTGGGCGTCAATTCAGTGAATTCAATGCGAATGCTGTGCTGTGGGAAATGGTCTTCCTCAATATAATTTCAGAATTTTCACAATCTATTGAAAGGATAGCCCTTTGAGATGTAACATCTCATTTGTGAGGGAGTCCTAAATGGGAAAAGTGTAGATTAGGTGATTCATCCTGATCCTAGTTATGTCATGAGGAATAAGGGCATCTAGGAGGCATATGAAATATTAATATTATGAATATATATAAAAAGGACAAGATTTCCTATTCACAAGAATCCATTCTTCACTGGATAATCTCTGTCTGCAATGTGCAGCTGTAAGGAAGGTTATATTACAAGCTAGCGGTTGCTTTTGTGGTTATATTACACAGCATCAGACACTGGGGCAGTGAGTCACTAGGCGTATATTAGTGGCATCGGTGGTGGGAAAGTGAAACCAGATTGAATCCACAGCAGTGAATTCCCATTTGCAGCTATCCCATGCTCAGTGGTAAGTGGTTAGTACCATTCCAAATCACTGGGATGTTGTAATCCATTTCAGTGGTCTTTACTTATTGATTCATGTATTTCTTTCATTCATTATGAGATTGTATAAGTTGTTTTTTTGTTTACTGTATATTATTTCATAAATGCTTTGCCCAGTTTACTCCTGTTTTTGATCATTGTTTACAAAAACGTTTTGCAATTGATTTTCTTATAGGGAGGGACACCCTATTTTATTTAGGCATTTCCGGAGCCTTTGAGAGTTCTCGAGACACAGAAGTTGCTGCAAAGCGTTATGTCAGAATTTCCCCTGTCCTCTTCAATAATAAATGGCCACTTTATTGACTTTTTACCTGAATCCTGTCAAAGTATTGTGTTTCTCTGTTGCGTCATGTCTGTCTTTCTGTGTCTGTCTGCACAGTATCTGTTCTAGTGCCTGTTTTTTAGCTGCATCTTTTAATGTATTAAAAACTAGGGGTGTGGGAAAAACGTTTATTTTTATTTTTTAATATATATATTTTTTGATCTTGGATTTACCTTTGTGTGTTTACATTAATATCAGTGCATAAAACGATTACAATTACCGTAATTTCCGGACTATAAGCCGCTACTTTTCCCCCATGCTTTGAATGGATTTTACAGCTAACGGCCACTAGGGGACCTTCTAAATCTATGGATATGACACCTGCGGCTTATTAGTCCAGTGCGGCTTGTATATGTACACATTTGTTTTTTTCCCTACATTTGGCTGGTGCGGCTTATATTCAGGTGCGCTTTATAGTCTGGAAATTACGGTATAAAAGCTACGTAAATGTACTCTGCTCTCATGCCAGCAGACTGGAGTAGATCCTGAAATCCTATGTTTTGAATCGAGAATCATTTTAAATCGAGAATCGTTTTGAATTGACAATCGTTTTGAATCGAAAAAAAAGTTTTTGAATCGAAAAAGTCGTTTTTGAATCGAGAATCGTTTTGAAAAAAAAAAACGGAATCGTGACCCCAAATCGGAATCGAATGGAATCGTGAGATAGCTGACGATTCACAGCCCTATTAAAAACATATTGTTATTAAGAATATGTTAATTTACTCATATCTGCCTTGTAGTATTAACCACTTAAACCCTACATCAGGGGTCTTCAACCTTTTCAGGCCAAGGACCCCCTAGCTGAGAGAGAGATAAACCAGGGACCCCCTACTCTATATTGTATAAAATTGTATTTCAGATTAAATTTTTCACTTAGTCTGCCCTTTTTTACCTCTACACCTATAGCCTTTGCCAAAAATAGCCGATCTACAAGCTCTCAACGCCTCGCAGCGCGAGGCGTTGAGAGCTTGTAGATCGGCTATTTTTGGTTAAAGTTCTCCTCAGAAAAGGGGATGCTAGGGTTCAAGTGGTTGAGGTAAAAAAAAGAATTATCACACAAAGATTTGGCGGACCCCCTGTAGTAGCTCTGAGGACCCCCTAGGGGTCCCGGACCCCCTGTTGAAGACCCCTGCCCTAGATACTTCTTTGACCGTTGTCTTCCAGGGGTCTGTATTTGGGCCCCTCCCTTTTTCCCCTCTATCAAATATCTTTGCCGGAAATAGCTGATCTACAAGCTCACAGCGTTGTGTGCTTATATATCAGCTATCTTTGCTGAACGTTTGCCTATTTTTGCCGAATGCTCGACTAATGTGACATGCTTAGAATAGGGCACTAGGGTTCACGTGGTTAAATGGCTTGCCGCCCATGCTTGTTGGGAAGCTGTCTCGTACCTGGTTGAGGTTGGACACCCAGTTCTGAGCCTCCGTGGCCTGAGCTTTATCTGTGAGCTGTTTGTCTGCACTGTTTTCCACTGTCACACTGCCCTCGCCAATCTGCCTAATGAACCGCAGGAACTACACAACAGCGGGGGGAAAAAAATAAATAAATACAAAAACAAACAAAAGAATAATGACAATAACACAATGGCCATTACTATCACCAGGGGACATTTACACTGAGGTCATTAACATAACATAACACGTACACTAAAGTACACAAAGATAATAAGGTAGCGAGGCGCGTCTTTGATGTGTAATGGATATCAAATTACCAAAGAGAACTGCCAGAGATGGAAACCTCAAGGAAAGGCAGCCAAATTACTAAATGAACATCAAGTACACTCTCACAGCACTCCTCAAAACAGACAAGACTGGGGGGATGGGTATGGTGATAAATAAGTCAAAATGTTTTAAGAGTGGTACGACACATAGATATGTTAGAGGGAGTCGAGTACACACAAACACACAGCTCACCTCAGTGTTCTGTAACTTGGGGTCATCAACCTTTGACACAAGTTCATTGGCCGTTTGCTTCAACTCGTCTCCTGGCTGATACTCTTTAGTCCTATCAGATCAACGGAAGACAGAGTTATTCATAAACCAAAGTCATATAAGGATGCCACCAGACAGAAATACTTCTCTTCTGTTGCAGTGGAGGAGGTGGGCACTCCTTCACAGAAATAAGCTCTTACTGTGATGCTAATACCTAATACATATACAGTACTTCAAAATACATCCAAAGATGTATGGTAGCCCGCAGCATACATTTAGTTTGGCCATTAAACAAGACATGGTAACTCAAATCAACATTTTTAAATTTCTTTATAAAGCACATTTAAAATGACCGAAGTGCTATACAGCACAGCAAGAGAACAACAGTAACACAGCGAAATATACAACACATTGATACAGCAAATTAAATACAAGAAGTTAAAATACACAAACAGTGAGGTGGGGTGCCAGTTTCAGCTGTGCTCAAAGGCCAGAGAAAAGAAGTATGTCTTCAGTAATGATTTGAAAGTGTTTATAGACTGGGAGTCTAATGTTAAGCGGCAGGCTATACCTCGGGGCAGCCGCAGCAAAGGCTCGATTACCTTTGGTCTTTAACCTGGTCATGGGCACAACCAGCAGCAGCTGGTCGGCCGACCTTAGAGCTCTAGATGGAGTGTAGTCTTGAAGAAGATCTGCGAGGAAAGGCCCATTTCTAGCTTTAAAAACAAACATTAAAAACTTAAAATCGATTCTAAAGTGGACCGGAATCCAATGAAGGGAGGCCAGAACAGTACGTAATGTGATCCCGCTTCTTTTTAACCAGTGAGGAGGCAGGCAGTGGCGTTCTGGATGAGCTGCAAATGAGCAGCAGTAACGTTTTGGCCTAGTCGGCCTTCATCACTGCATGAATGCAGTAGTAGTGTCATGTTATATACAGTATATAGGACATTGTGGTGGTTGACTTCTCTTCTGTTATGTGTGTAAGGTGGAGCTGATACAAACGATTCAGCTTAAACAGGTTCTAAAATATCCATTAAGTGCACCATTATGCATGCAAGTGAATACTTCATCGCATCACAATCTGTGCTTTCAGTGGGAATGAAATGTCACGACCTTGCAAAAAAAACAGACATTTGAGCGTCAGCATTTCAAGCACTTTCTTTCATTTCCTATTCATCGAGTATCATGATGGAGCTCCTCTGTGGCTGTGTGACCGGCGGTGATTAGCACTGTCAGATAAGACCATCGCATCTGCAGACACAGAACAGCGCCTCGACAAAAGCATCAATTCAACGAGAGCATGCTTAAGGTCTCAAGAGCTTTTTCTGGCAGTGCATGCTCCATCTCAATTCTTCTCTTCCTTTCAGTCCTCTCTCCTGCACCCACACATCTATGGCCTTCTCTCTCTTTGCAGTCGTACCAGATAAAGATTCTGCTTCATATCCCTTGGTCTGTTCCCATGGCTCCCTCTCTGTGGTTATACTGGATGGACTCGTTTTGTTTTCTTTAGTGTTTACTTATTCACTGATGGATTTTATGGTGTGTTTATAAATGTGTCTTCCCTACCAAATGTCTCAGTTGACTGCAAGATGGTGCAGAGTATGGGCAAAGCAAAGCAAAAGCCTCTTTCACCTCAGACGGCTGAAGGAATTTGGCATGGGGCCCAAGATCCTATGGGCCTTCTACAGAGGCACAACCGAGAGCATCCTGGACTGCGTCACCACTTGGCATGTGTGACATGTGACAGCCCAGAGCATCAGATTATTAAAGAGCCAGCCACTGTCTGGCAAACTGTATTGCAGCCTCAAGGCCTAGGACCAGCAGGCTCCAGGGAAGATTTCTACACCAGGCAAACAGGCTTATGAATAATGGACACTAAACTATTTGTGCCTGTCTGCCTGTTACACGCACGAGAGAGAGAGAGAGGGAGCCAATGCACACAGCACCATACCTATTAGTTCATATGGCATTAAAGTACAGAATATTGAATCTCACCACTCATGGTCCTTTTCTCCCAGGTCTCCCAGCCACAGCTTCTCCTCCGATTGCTCCAGATACTCCTCTGCCCAGCGCCCAGGATCTAAGAACACAGAAAGACACCCGCGTATCCCACCTCGTCAAAAGCTAGGGCCAATTGATACGTGTGGAGCACTTACAGTATACCATCACATTTCCATTCCAAAATTGCATGAACATGTATGCCGTCTTTAAACCACTTTAACCAGCCTAGCTGGTTGAAGTGAGTGTGCAATCTTCCCCCAGGGGATAGATCGTGCTTAAAATAAATTATATTGAAATAACTTGCTCTGTGTGTGTGTGTGTGTGTGTGTGTGTGTGTGTGTGTGTGTGTGTGTGTGTGTGTGTGTGTGTGTGTGTGTGTGTGAGTGAGTGAGAGAGAATCTGAGAAACAGGATGAAAAATGAAAAGAGAGGAAGACAAAGAGACAATGAAAGACAGTGAACAGAAAGAGATGATAGCCTCATCTCCGTATGCAACCCAAAGCTACCTGCAGCCTCAGCGATAAACTCCCTTGTCCAGTCTGCGTCGGCTGTGTCACCGAGCCCGGTCAGACCCGTCGAGGAGGCAGAGTCAGCACCTGCTACGAACTCAGCCGTCCAGTCGCCAGACAGAGCCAACGCTGCCACACCTGGAGCTGTTAGATAGAATGAGACAATGCCATAAGACACCAACAGTCAAAGGTCGAAATCAAACCTAAACTTTCAGAATATGACAGAATAATACACAATGTTCATCCTATGGCTTAGATTAGATAGATAGAAGACTTTATTGGCAGTTTAAAAAAAATCCATTGTGGTCCACCTTGAGATTGGGGGGAACAAAATCATATGAACTTCCCCTGGTTGAGTACCTGTGAGCATCCCTCACTCTGGGAAGGTAATTAAGCAAGTATTTGGGAACAGAAGCATCAAGGATCCTGAAGACCAGACACAGTGAGAGGTGAGATACTCTCTCCTCCACTCTAAGCCATCCCAGGCTACTGAAGTGGGCGGAGGTAAGATGAGACCTGGGGTTCAATTTTAGAAGTAACCTCACAAGCTTATTTTGGGAGGTCTGCAACTTTGTCTACAGTGACCTGGAGATACCTTTGTACCATGATAGTCAAAGTGACACTGAATGAGAGCACCGACCAAGGTCATCATTGCACTGCTGTTGACATTTGGAGATTGATTGATTGATTGATTGATTGATATCTTTGTTGATCATGAAAAAACATATGCCATAATAATATACATCTGACCCACCATAATCAACAGGATAACACAAAAACGCTGACAGCTTGTTTCCATTGTGGTCCTTAGTATGAGATATGTATGAAGTCATGTATTGTGGTGAGTGCATGAATGTGTTAAGTGCAGATGATGACTCCAGTTACTAAGCGATTGTGAATTGCCAACGGATTTAAATGATATGAGAAATCAAATTGTGGAAATTAAGTAAATGCACAATCAATTTTGCAGCTCTAATGAGCCCTTTATGAGTTTATCAGATTAAATAACAATCAGAGCTGAGGAGGGTAAAGTCCCAATCAGTGAGACAAATCCCTACCATCAAAAATAAAACAAATTCCAGTGCAGACATTTGTTTTCTCTCACTCAGCTCTTGACAGAAGTACTAACATTACAGACAAAGAAAACTGTATGTGGAGCACTAGTGGTTAAGGCGCATACCACATACAGTATAGGTTGTAAGGTAACCAAACGCAAATTCGATTCCCGAGCCCTTTGCTGCGTGTCACTCCCCGTCTCTCTCTCCCTTTTTCCTGTCTATCTAAGCCCTGAAAATATCAATAAAATGTTTTACTGTATGTGCTGTATTTTGTTAGCCCCCCCCCCCCCCCAAGAAAAGAAAAAAGAAAAAAAGAAGACTGCATCCAGAGTCTGGGAAGGTTCCTTTGACCTTGTCAGCATATTACACAGATAATGAATGGGTTGTGTAGGGTGCTATGCTGGTTGGATATATCCCCATCTTGAATCTAACAAATCACAACTCTCTGATTCTGTACCAAGCAGTTGGTGTCATCCCCTAGTATTTTAGGGGATCTAATATTGTAGCTTTGTTTATGTTGGTAATGCTGGTAAAACATTACCAAACATTTATGATTTATGATGGGGTTAGAAAGCATCCAGATAACATATCTTCCATCTAAAATCAACCTCTTTAACCACTTGAACCCTAGCTTCAGACTGGGCCTTTAAATGGGAGAAATAGTTGGGGGAAATGTATGGAAAGGAAGGAATGATGAAAGGAAAGAGAAACCACACCAGGCTTTACAGCCCCAGGCAGTACAGTAAAATACATAAGTGAACCTCTCTGTGGAGCCTGTCTGTAGTTCTGCTGGTCGATCTGCTGCATCTCCTCTAGGAGCTGGCCCATGTCAAAGGTGTGTGGGGGCCGTGCAGGGGCCTGCAGGAACTCATTCACCAACTGAAAAGAGACAACGCAAACCCGCCATAAAACAATCTAGATGGATATTGATGGAGCACAACATCTCTTGCAGCGGTAGTCACACTTTTGTGATTCCACAGAAATAACTTCCATCATCGACTGAATACATTGTCACAAAGAACAAACAACACACACATATACACAGACTGTGCTGCAATGAACACTAACCTCTTCTTCAGTTGCTATTTCAATGGGTGTGGGGGCATGCTTAAGGAAAAGAGAGGAAAAAAGGTAATATTAGGACCAGACGATCTTTATTATCAAAGAGCAAATTTCATAGATCAACAGTTATCGGTTTATCAAGTCTGTTCATCAATTTCAATAGCATATGAAGAACAAGGCTATATTCAGATAAATTCTGTATTCCATATTATGTTAATGAATGCATTCCAATTACTTACTGTGGGTGTGGACCGGTGCCTCCATGCCCCTCCCTCCTGGGTCATGTGACCGGTCAACTTCATGAGGGGATTGGCTCCCCCACATTCTGCCTCCACCAACTCCCGCATCGCCATGGCAACACCAGGAAGAGGCAAACCCCAATCAGGCCACCTTACAGCTGAGGAGGAAATGGACAAAGGCTTTAGTTTTGTTTTGGCTGAAGAGGACTTCACCAGATTGAACCATCTAAAGTAAACAAACAAATGTTACATCTAAAAAATATCAAGGATATCATAAATGAATTAGCACCAAGTCATTCATATTAGTCACAGTCTGAGATAGCAGTAGGTACAGCTGAAAAGGAAAGCAATTCAAGACCAGCCCTCCAGATAACATGTCCATCACTTTGTTTCCGAAGTGGGAGGTGGGAACGCAAACCTGAACTCAACTGCAGACACAATCATCTCTGCACCAATCAATGACTATATTTTGTTAACACTCAGTTTGGCAAATCACACGCTCTCAAGAAAAGGTTTTATGTCTACTCCTTTGAAAAGAATTGGAAAACCAAAACATCACCACTAGAGAATGTTTATCCCTTCTCACTCACTGGCATAAACAAGAGTCAACAAGAGCCATAATCAGAGCTGTAGAATGCTGCTGAGAGATATGGTGGTCTATTTAAGGCTGACAGGCCGAGCAAAGCAAACTCTCCCCTGCAGTGCCATAACCATTATGCCCCTGGCCTGGCTGACATGTCACACACAACCAACTCCACGCTCCCATAACGTGTGTGTTCCTCACCATTTCCAAGCTTAGGCTGGCACAGCTAGAAAACTAGAATTAGGATCCGATATCCATTAGTTTGTATCCGTGTGATCAGGATAGGGCAGAACACAGGGCAGAACCTTAGATACAGTACACTAGGGGTACAACAATTAATCGAACTGACAGACTTAATAGATTCAAAACAATTATCAATAACCGAAAATATAATAAAATAGATTAATAATCTATCCCAATTTTGGACATGTCATAATAGGCAAAAAGTTTTTAAAAAAAGGAAACAAATTAAGAAAATACTGAAAATAGCAGATCTACAAGCTCACAATGCATCGCAATGCAAAGCTTTGTGAGTGTGTGTGTGCTTTGCTATTTTCAGTATTTTTGCACGACACCATTGTGCCACAAAGTATGAAATACGGCTTAATTGGTTAATCGATTCATCGATATATAGATAAAGGTAATCAATAAAATAATCCCAAAGAAAGTAATCTATAGTTGCAGGCAGACCTACGGTACATACACATGCAGTACTGTATAACCCCCCCCACTCACCCCCACACACACAACTATTATTATGTCAACATACAAATAATGTATACTACAAAAATGCTGAGTTTGGCACTTCCCTCATTAGTTCACTCACCTGGTGGTTTAGTAGTTGATGATCAACTCTATGAGAGGTGGCATGCACTTAATCTACAGAGGGTGAACGCTACTGTTCACACAGTCGACCTTCAGTGCATACTGTCTGTATATCTAGGACAGCAGACACAATAACAGCTCTGCCTCGCTACCCTCTCTGTGCCCGAAAGTGATGACAATTTCCATAAAGCAGAAACCTAAGCTCCTGTCATTGACCGCACTGTACACGCTTAGTGGCAATAGACTATAATACAAAAAAAATTAAACACTCTAGCCAATTATGAGGTGTTTCATTTTACAGGTGATCAGTGATCAGACTGTTTTTCTTTCACACTCTTTGTCTAGGGTAGCCCTAGAATGGCTGTGATATTACCTTGTTATTACCTTGTTTTTAACTTGTTTTAATCTTGTTTATATTGTGTTCCATTGTACAGCACTTTGTAATATTGTTTGGAAAGGTGCTTAATAAATAAAATGTACTTAGTTACTTACATTTCATGAAATGTCATTTCATGAAATGTATGCAATATCACAGCCATTCTAGGGATATGTCTAAGGATGGTCTATAAATTTAGATAAGCTTTTTTTCATTGAAACCAACAGCTGCTATAGGATTAGGTACGCACAAAGAGGATTAGACAAATATTATATATTAATACACACTACTGCAGTTAATGTAGACATTGACACTTGCCTCACCTACTGTACGCCCCAACCTATCCAACACACTGCCAATGGTAAAAGGTGGTATAAAGTATCTCTGTGTGTGTGATTGTGTGTGTGTGTGTGTGTGTGTGTGTGTGTGTGTGTGTGTGTGTGTGTGTGTGTGTGTGTGTGTGAGTGTGTGTTTACTATTTGTCTGTCCAACATGTCCCAAGAACTATGTTACAATTTTAGTCAACTAAATCAATCATATACCAATTAAGACAATCATTTTTTCATCATCATAGGCAGGCCTAAGCTTAGCTACTTGTCGGGCTCTGTCTGACAGGTTGTGACTGACTGCTGTCAGAAAGTAGAATATTAAAGTGACTGACGAGGGGACAACCCTATGGGGACAAGAAAGAAGAAGACTGAACATACAGACAGCTTAGCCTTGGATCAAGACTATCATAGGTGTATTTTATCGATTTTGACATTTTTATATGTATACAAATGTCAAAATCGATAAAATACACCTATGATAGTCTTGATCCAAGGCTACAGACAGCTATTGCTTTGCCCCAGGTCTGGAAAACAACTACAGCGTTAGCTTTGCTGCAAGTGTTGTTGACAGAGTGGACAGGGTTATGAACTTACGCCTATGTTCTTAGGCAATAACACACTGTTAAACTTCACAAGATAGCAAAGTAAAAATGGAAGCGAATTCACATGAGACACGACAAAGGTGCTCTTCCAGACAGCACCCTGTATGGTAGAGAGAGCTAACTGTTAGCTATGCTAACTGTACTGCATTCTTCTATGTAATGTAGCAGAAGCATGATGTTCATCTCACCACCTACCTCTCCTGAGGTCTTCTTCTCCTCTTTGTCTGCTTTAATGCTCGTATTATTCAGAGGCAAAGTTGTCGCAACCGCCAAAGTGTCGGACTTCCAAGAAAAACACACTTCTAAAGCTATCTCCCTGTGTATTTTTTAGCAGCGTGTCTCTTTATTTACCTCCTTCCCCCATGACCCACTAAAAATCACCGAATACTCGTTCTGAAGCGTACAGTGGTTTCCTATTCTCAGACGGGGTTTGCGTAGGAAAAGCATCACGCTTGTTGCATTTCTGGGTGTTATACCTGAATCGGTGACCTATCGAATACTGATTCCCAGAGGTCGCAGTTGTTCGACATCGTCACATTCGCGCTTCACTGGAAGGTACCTTGGTGACAAAACTAAAAGAAACAGCAACTTGAACTTGGTGACAAATGTTCCATTCAGACCAGGTTGCAAAAGCCTAACCATGCTTATTGGTTTCTGACAAATGAATCTAAAATAACAATTCTAGTCTATCTAAAATAAAATGTAATAGTTGATGGGGTACATGTAAAGCATCTTCTCTATCGATCACGCCAACAGCGCCCACTGGAGTCACACTATTTGATAAGTTATGAGGTTCAGTGTAACATCTGACAGCAAGAACGGAGCGAAATCTTAATCTAATCCATATAGGTACACTAATATCATTATGTATAAAGTAGCTGGTTTGTAACAATGTAACAACTGTACACAAAACGACTCGCTAGTGACCATAATCAACACAACTAAAGTAACCTTGAAAATTATGTAGAGAGTGAGAGACAAACAGGACTTCAGATGTTGGGCAATAATGCAAAGTCCAAGTGACCTTTTAGTTTGTCATTGATGTAGAGACACTATCTAAACACGTAACATCAATGTTTTTCATTACATAAAAACATATTTTCTAGTATGAAGCATTTTTTCCAGTCCACTTTTAAAGGATTGTTTTATTAGTGTTATTGCTCTCTCTCTCTCTCTCTCTCTCTCTCTCTCTCTCTCTCTCTCTCTCTCTCTCTCTCTCTCTCTCTCTGAGAGTGACCGACCAAGTACCGTTTAGTTTGTCATTTGATGTAGAGACACTATTTAACCACGTTGAAACAATGTTTTTCATTACATGTTATTGCTCGCTCTCTCAGAGAGAGAGAGAGAGAGAGAGAGAGAGAGAGAGAGAGAGAGAGAGAAGGGGAGAGGGAAGGAAAAGAACAAATTGGGGGAAAGAGAGGAGCAGAAAGTGGCAGGAAAAGAGAGAAAAGGAGAGAGAGAGAGAGAGAGAGAGAGAGAGAGAGAGAGAGAGAGGAGTTTGTTCAGTAACAGGGGTCCCCCCAATCCCCAGCTCTCCTGGTTTTTAGTAAACAGAATACATTTTCAGGTATAGGAATATTGAAACGTCATCTAATCAGGAGAAAGAACTCATGCATAATAAAGCATAAACACATTAATTTGAAGTGATTAAACAAAGAAATGACTAGACAAAGTTGGAATTGGAACAATACACTCTTTCTGTTAACAGGTTTCACCTGTTAGTGAACAAACACTCTATAGCAATGATTTATATCAGATAATAGAACCGTTAAGCCAAAACCTATTAGTTTTAACCCAAAAATATCACTTACAGCGCCTTTAAGAGTGGTATCAATTCTAACAAGAAATTGTTCTGCCTCAGGACGTCATATAGTGTTTTTATTATGAATTTTGTAATGTTTTCTGACAGTTTTCAATAACAATCAGCCATCATAATCCATGTTATCATTGTAATCAATAATTACAGTCAATGTTCCAATAGTAACATAGTAATAATATAAGTTATTAATGCAATGTTTTGATCCATTCTTAACATCACACTTAAAAACAACAGGCTTTTTATTTACTGACAGGTTTAGCACTGCACACTGATAGGCTACACAGACAGACAGCAAGAGACACATAGGAAGAGTGAGGGAGGGGTGAAGGAAGGAAGGGAGGAAGGAAGAGAGGAGAAGAGGGAGGAAGGAAAAGTGCGGAGAAGCACACAGTTGTACATTCATTTAAAAAAAAGTTATGGAAGGGACGGAATGTAAAAGTAAAAATCAAGTTCTGAACATGAGAGAATCGTGGAGTGTAAAGCCTATAGTTCATACTTCGTCGTACACTTCGCTGAAAATAATTGCTTTTCAACACCATCATACAACAAAGTATAGGCCTACACTAGGCTTAAGAAGAGAAGTGACAAAGTACCTAGCTTTCACAACAAATGTGCCCTCCTTTTTTTTCTTTTTCTTTTTTTTACTGCGATTCAGATATTGACAAGTTTTTGAATTACAACAATAAAACACACAAATTAATAGACATCATCAAGCCGGGCATTATCATCCTTATTACTACTACTATTATTATCATTACGTATTCTGATGCTGAACTGTAGATGGGATTTACTCCAATAAAAAGAAACACTATTACTAAACCATAAGGTGTGTAAATTAATATATATTCCCTCTCGAATTGTGCAGAAAAAGAGGAAGTGTAGCTTCAATAATAATAGTAATAATAATATTATCATCATATTTATAATATTCATCATTGTATGTACAGAAAAAATCATTACAATCAATACAATCAAAACTGCCCAAGCTGAGCTGACATTCTGAAGACAGCAGGGGTAGCGTTGTGGTGTGTGTGTGTGTGTGTGTGTGTGTGTGTGTGTGTGTGTGTGTGTGTGTGTGTGTGTGTGTGTGTGTGTGTGTGTGTGTGTGTGTGTGTGTGTGTACAGTTTGTGTGCGTGTGAATGTGGGTTGTGTGTCCTCTTATTTACTTGTGTTGCGTTGTGGTACAATAAGAGGAACGTGCACTGAGTGGAACTGGAACAGTGTGGTGTGAATCATTTAGACGAGAGGTTCTAAATTCTGGATGCTGGTGAACCAAAGTACTGCTAGTTTCCATTCTAGATTTAATCTAATCAGATCTGAATGCAGTGAACTACCTGATAGAATAGAAACTGAGCAGTAGTGTGGGTCCTTAGGACCAGAGATGAGAACCGTTGATTTAGTCACATTCTTGGGGTCATTGTGGTGTGTTTGTGTGTGTGTCTGTGTGTGTGTGTGTGTGTGTGTATGTGGAGTGGGAGAAGAAGGATATGCGGGGGGTCTGGGGGGTAAAGTTATGGTGGTGATAATTGTTAACGCTATGTCATTAATCTGAGCCTTCACACAGGTCAAGGTCAAATTCAGGTCAAGACATGGCCCAGAATCACACTAACATTAGATAGCAATCGCAGTACCTAAAGATAAGATCAATTCACTGCACAGGACAGACAGCATTATCATTTAGGTTTCAGCTAATGTGCATTGTTTTAAGCACAAATGCATGGTTTCCACCTAAAACCTCATATTCTGTGACGTTAATGGAAAGGCACAGATTATGCGCTGCAATGTTATGCTAAAATCTTTAGTTTGAGAAAAATGAGTTGTTTGCCTGCTGAAGTTCTCAAAGATTTTCATTGTACCAAATGAAAAAAGTAATGAAAATAGTGGCTGGCTGGCATTTATTTTTCCTCCTGGCGTGTCGACAGTTTTAGGGTGTCACAGTTCAAACCAGTGTACTGTACATACATTTGCTAACTGTTATTTATTTTGTATAAGGAAGCTAGTGTTTCTGACCTCATAATGGTCACATGACCAGTGACCTCTGACCTCTTACGACGTTCACTCTGGGGGGATCACTGTAATAGAGGAATGTATCTAGTGATTCTCAACCTTTTTGATTTCAAGGACCCCCAGTCTGATATGCCTAATGCATTGGGGTCTAATCTACGTACACTGTAAAATTGTACGTAAAAGTTAATGTAACTCTGAGAGTGTACAAATGGAAACAAATTGACAATTTGGAACCCCCTTAAGGACCCCTGGGGGTCCCTGGACCCCACATTGAGAACCACTGAAAGAGGGGAAGAAAGAGATTGTGCAGCAAAGAGACTAGAGTCACCGTGGGGTGGTGTGGAAGAAATGTGACGGGTTCGAGGCTTGCGTGTTAACCCCACAGAGCTACACAATGCCATATACTCTACGTTGTGACTTGCTTCCATATTCATCTGTGTCAGAATTCATTCTACATTATGATACTAAAACACAATCTTCTTTTGTGTTTTTGTTTTTGCAAAACAGAACAATCTCATTCAACCCGTGCTACACCTATACAGACTTGTTACCACCTTGTGATTTAGAACTGGTGCAACACGTGCAATTTGGTGAGGGTTCAGTCAGGCAGTTGACTTTACATCGACTGGTACAGTATACATTGTGCCATAAAACATTTAGGTGGAAAACAACTTCCTGCATTATTGTCAGCTATAGGTCACCGATGGCATAGTGTGTCAAGAGTATTACAGTGTGTGTGTATGTGTGTGTTGTGCGTAGTGTTGGTAAGCATACATTCCTTAAACTAGAGGTGTTAGCAGTTGTCGATATTAAACATGTTGAAGAGAGTGTGTGAGAGTGAGGAGCCGGTGCGCGGTTTCCCGTGACAACTTGGCTCAGTAGCGGCGGGGGTTGCCGTCTTTTCCCTCCTTCTTGATGATGATTCGCTGGTCATCGCTGGCATCGTCAGGTGACTCCGCGCCCTCCTCCTCTTCTTCGCCCTCTCCTTCCGTGTCGGCAGAAATGCCCATACGAGACTCGTAGGACTACGGGTGAGAAAAAGACTCCGTTCAGACAAAGGGGTTTAAAGTGGCAACAGTTAGACCCTATGAAGCCGCAGAGCAAGGTATGTATGTAGTGATGCTGAATTTATTTTTTCTAACTATCCAACTAACCTATCACTGATACGTCTGCATTTCAATAGATAATTTTTGCGGTAATGTCGTGACCTGTGACCTGTAAAACTAGTTAGCAAGTCACTGTTACTGCTGTTATCTTTTTGCAGGGAGGAGTTTGGGCCAATTGGCAATTAGGATATTACCTCCATAGGGTTGACAATGATGGTGAGGGCTGAGTCGTCCCATTGGCCACCACCCTCTTTAGTTCCGCCCCTGGCACCCTCGCCACGGCGATGGATGGAGCGGATTCGGAACACACCCAAAATCACCATGACAACCAGGAAGCCCACACACACCATGATGATGACTGTTGCAGCTCCCGGCACCACTGTCAGAAAAAGATAAGAGAGTAATAAGCACATTACTTATCATTTCTACGTACGTAAAGAGATTTCACACATTTATTGTAAGATGTTCATTATGTTAACCCAGTCAAATAGATTCTAAGTCTATTTGTTATATTTATATTCTTATTTTTAAACTTATTTATATCTCTCTACTCTTGCCTGTACCTATCCTGTGTTTCATGCTTACTGCTGTTGCTGCTACAACACCTGAATTTCCCCACAGGGATCAATAACCTCCTGAGACCCGGATGGTCCTTTTTGTCCTCTGTAGTGAACATTCTTTTTTTGCATCTCATTTGCATCTCATCTGAGTAAAAAAACTGTACATTCTGTTGTCACTTGAAGAGGACAACCAGAGGTCAGGTTTTTTTTTTACTTCCACCAATACCCAGGAATGGGTAATGGAGGTCGATTCCTGGCTATACTCTTCTTCATACACATCGGCTCTGCCCCTAGACCTCGATCCACAGCCACCACTAACCTAGGCTGCACCAACGCTCCTGATTTCGTGTGTAGAGGGGCGGTGTATAGAGGCGCAGAGAGACTGCGCCTGATCCCATTGGTTCACCGATCTGTCCGTCAACCCCCGCCCGTTAACACAACATTACGAGCGACGCCCACTGCACTCTGGTTGGTTGGGGAAATGAACACTTCCTCATACCGGGTACACCGAAGCTGGTCCAGGCTTTTATTTTTTAGCAAAACTAAACAATAAAAGCCTGGAGATCGAGGCTACCACTAACCCAACTTTGTCCTTCATGTTGGGGTCACAAGGCTAGGGTACAAGCCTTGTGCTGCTCCTGCTCCTGGGGTACAACTGTACCTCTAACACGCCCCTGTACAACCACACCTCACTCTCCTACCCCACCAACCCCCCCACCACTCTGCCTGGGCTCTCCTCGGGCGCTCAGACCCACCCATCTATGATCCAACACACCAGGAAATGTATGTTAGCAAGGATCTACAGTAATTTGAACCACATTTTGTACAAATGTAATTGCAAATATTATCAACTTTAATATCAGACAATCAGAAAGTAAGTTTTTTATAGTTGGTCATGATCAGGGAATATAGCATGGAATGAAACCCTAGAAAAATCTAAAATTTCAGACATATCTACTGGACAGGAAATAAAAGATGGTTACACTTGAACCAGAGCGTCCAGGTACATTTTGGTGTCTCACCTGAGTTGCGGTGTGGGTTGGGCAGGGTGTGACCACTCAGCTCTCCAGAGTGATGGGAGGGATGGAGGAATTGCTGCTGGGAAGCCAGCAGGTGGGAAGGGTGGTACAGACTGTCCAGAGAGTGGAGGAAGTTTACCTGGAGGAAAACAGGGAGGCCGAGAGATCATAAATATGGAGAGGAGGTGGAAAACAGAGACAAATACATAAGAGAAAGAGAGAGAGAAACAGAGGCAGAGAGAAAGAGAGAGAGAGAGAGAGAGAGAAAGAGAGAAGGACGGAGGGAGTGACAATGACAAATGAGAGAGAGTTAGAGGGAATACAATTTAATTGGCTGGGATTCTATACAGTGCGCTCTATGGGCACGCCACGTCATGCAATGTCAGCTATGAAATATTTTCTGTCCAATTGTGGCAATTTCTACAATACTGCAAATGCACTGCTATCATTACAGTCCATCTGCATTTGCATACAATCTGTGGTGCTTTTGATTTGCTTCTTCTGCAATAAGGAGCGCATTGATGGACTGTATTGATTATTACTCCTACTCATAAACAGATGGAACCAAAGCAAAGCAAAATCCTAAATGAGATCTCCTTTATGTATCATTTATATTTATAGATAAAAATGAGCCAGTCGAGACCATTTCCTCATCCTTCTCAATTATCACTCCTGAGAAATATACACTGTTCAGTCTCACAGTGATCACTGTGTGAGTTCTCAAAATTATCTTAATGGTATCTCTTTTATAGAGTGTCAGCTAACAGAAAAAGGAGAGCAATGCAAGCTCTCAAAAGTGTTTCAATATGATATCAACAATTGGACGCACTAGCCGTTAACCACTTGAGCCCTATTTTATACTTTAGCCAATCTACTATACAAGCTCACAATGCATCACATCACGACGCGTTCAACTTTATTGTTACATCACAAGTTTACAGGTATAAAAGAGTGGGTGAAATTCTTTTTTGTACAAGCTTAGAGGGCAGCAGTTGAGAGGGAGGGTGAGTGGTTGGAGCTGGAGGCACTACTTGCATAACTGATTATGTAGATTTGTACATAACCACATGAACTCTAGCATCCCTATTCTGGCCAACATTCTACAAAAATAGGCAAAGTGCTGATCTACAAGTTCACAATGTTGTGAGCTTGTAGATCAGCTGTTTTTGGGGAGGAGATTTGGTATACAGGAAAAAAAAAAGTGGGGACCCCAGTCAACAAAATATTGTATATAGGGTTTAAGAGGTTAAACTACAACACTATGAATCCAACCCACTTTTGAAAATTGCGATTTAGTGCCAGAAACATCTGCAGTTCAACAGACTCACTTTTTTGTTAGGGTAATAATGCCTAGTATTATTGTGTACTATCTCGATCAACATCTAGATATCAGCATTTTCTGATCCCTTTAGGTCTCACCTCCAGTGTCAGCTCATTGCTGGTGTACCTGCCGTTCATCTCAGAGCAGGACAGACGGAAACGCCTCTCAAAGCGAGCCGAGCCTTTGGCCAGACGATAGCGGACTGAACGAAGGACATCCTCATACACGGAGATGGATTCAGCACCTAGAGAGGAAATAAGGAGGGGGAAAAAAAGAGATCTTAAGTCAATACTGGACAAGATTGTGGTGCAATAGAGAGGTAGCTATGGATAAATATGTTTTTCTCTTCTCTATCCATTGCTGCTGAATGAGAGGGATGATTTCTGTTTCAATGTTTTTTTTATTAAACATAAACAAAAAAGGAGACGGTACACCACAAGCCTGACAGCACATAGGGCACAACATAACATCACATAACAATACAATAAAGACACAAGAACAAAAGCAAAACAAATCATAAAATTCTTATTCACACCAAATACAGTATAACAACATCTCCCCCATTATCTCAGCCATTTGTATGATGAATGCTTTTAACTTTTTGGTTGATAAACTGAGTAGTACCAAGAGTATAAATCACCAAAAGAAGAAAGGGTACTTAAAAGATATCTCCGCTGTCGGGCAGAAACCAGCTATGTCCAAAATATTAACTTTTCAGGAAATGGAAAAGAAACATGTTTAAGAACAACACAATACTGACACATCAAAGTTGGTACGGTGACTTTATACATCGTCAGATACTTGAATGTGTCCTTATATTATCATCACGTTACCCAAATACAGCTCTAGTGGAGTTAGGAGGTTTTGGACCAGTAATACGGAGATAGGGTTTGAGGATCCAAAAGCGCTTTTTTAATACTTTGGTCATTGGTTCAATATTTGTAAAACCCACACACAGACGTAAAGGGTGTTCAATAGCACAGATTTTTATTTATTTATTAAAAAGTTGAAAAAATGAGGTTTCTGCCCGACAGCGACGATATGCAGTATACAGTATATTATAATTTTCTTAATGAAATACAAGCTATAACCTGGACAGAGATTTGTAGAGGTTAGGTTTTGTGTTTGTCAATAGTGGAAGTGTACCTGTAATGGCGATGTAAGCGGTGGTGTTAATGATCTCCAGGCCTCTCTCTCGCAGAACATCTATATCCACCAGAAGCTCCTCCCTCTCTGGGTTTAGCTCCTCCCCCAGGGGCTGCACCTCGCAGCCATCCAAAGTGTGGGCAATGGCATCTGACATCAGAGCTGTTGGATGGAGGACGCAAGACGAGGAAGAGGAGAAAGGGAAACAACAGGAAACTTACATAATCATCCTCGCCATGTGACAAACAGCTTGGATGCGCTCTGCAGATGGCCTCCCTCGCAGATCAGCTCATTTCCATTTACACATCACCGCAGATGGGTTGTGCACAGGCTGTGAGCTTAATAAGTCTGTTAACACCATTAAAGTCTCCATAAATTGCTGTGAGACTGCAGTTCAGGAGTGTTAACTTTACATACAGCACAATGAGCACAGTGATGTGTTGGAGGTTAAGCTCAAGATTCAAGATTCAATGTTGGCAGCATAGCAACAACCTCACGTTCAAAATACAGCAAGATAGATAAAAATACAAGACAAATTAAAGTTGTGATGTAAAGGGCAGAAAATGACATGATAGTCATGTAGTCCTGGATTACCAGAAGGTGGCATACTCATTTCTCGTTCCATTTCATTTTCCCATACATGTAGCTTCCTTTGATTGGCTCGGCAGCAAATGTAAACCAGAAACAGATGCACGTGTATGAAGGTGTCATGTGTTTCCGGTTCAAAGCTGCTGATGAGCCAATCACACAAACCTATGGGAAACTGAACTGGAACAGTAAACGGCTCATTTCCAGAAGGTGACACCTTCTGTAAACCTGGGACTTCAGTTATGCAAATAGATAGAGTCTTTGAACAACAAATACCAAAAATAGCTGCAAGCTCACAACGTGTCACATCATGACAGGTTGTGAGTTTGTATTTTTCACACAATTTTGTATTTTGACAATTGACAATTTGTGAAAATAGGGATGTCAAGGATAATGTGGTAACATTATATTATTAATCAAATTGTTAAATTGTGATATTATAAATATCAAATATATCCCAAGAGAAATGCGTGTCTGACCAGAAGCAGGGATAAAACATATCCCCACTGGTGATAAAAATGAATGACCAGAGGCACAAAAGCAGAGGCATGGATCCACCCACCACCAGAAAATTTTGATAAGGGTCCACTCTCCTGATGCCTGAGTCACAGGTTAGACTAATGGCTCCAGAGTCTATTCCATAACACTTTGTCCATCAACAGCCTATAACCTGTTGAAGTGTGCTTGAGCAAGCCGACAGCTCACTCATTAAAAGTCAAGTCCTGGTGAAGAGCATCAGTGAATTGTCTAAAATGCAAACTCACCTCCCCCTTCCATCCCCTGTGCAGCCGTGTTGACAGCATGAGACAGCGAACAAACGATCCTGAGCTCGGGGAAGAGTGGGACACCACGGGGACCCTCAAACTCTGGGGCAGGACGGGCCAGGTGGGGTCCGACCCCAGACAGAGAAATCTGTGGAGCATCAGGTTGGAGGACCACCAGGTAGCCCTCCAACTGCTTCAGAGACAGACAACTCTCCTCATTGAAACACCTGGGACAGAGAGAGAGAGAGAGAGAGAGAGAGAGTAGTTTGGAATTCATTACACACAAGGTGTGAATAATCACTGTTGAAATCCCCAGCTGAACATAATGAATTCATCTACCAAAAGGATTTGGACAAGGTCAAACACGCATTCAGTCAAGCGAAATCTCAGAAAGTTGGGATTCTTAGCATTCTAACCACGCCAATACTTTCGTATTTCAAATATTCTAAGGGATAGGTCACATTACGCATTACCCACAGGACGCGCAAGCATGTTATTGACCGGACGCACATGGGTTGGACGCAAAAACATTTTCCCCATCCCGCGAGCATTCTCATTGAAATGCATTGACCGGACATCCCTCTGTGACCAGGTTTGCGAGAACAGTTGTGCACAAACCTCTGTGCACAATAAAGAGCGTGAGCGACTCTTTTTTTAGTAAGCGTTACAGATCATCACCAAAATGGTTCTGTCTCATGGGAATTAATGGCTTTCCCTTATGCTATATGGTTAATAGCCAACTAGTCTGGGAGACTTCGGCTCAAAGCCTGGACAGCAGGGGCGCGGCCACTGCTTTCTGATTCAAATCAACAGCAAATGAAGAAAAGGGGGCGGGATCCACATGCAGTGGGTGTTGCATGTAAATAGGAGCGACGGGAAGCAATTTCCCCTTGAGAAATTGCGGCCGCCATTGTCGTGTACTGCTGTTTGCCTCTCGTCTGACTTTTTAGACGAGTTGCACAGCTCTCAGACCGGTAAGAGGCGTGTCCGCTCAGATTCTGAGCGTAAGTTACATCCCGCCCACAAATACCAGGGCTTTGGCCCAGAAGTTCCTCGCCCCTCCCGTTTGTATGCGAGAGCTGGCGAAAACTTCTGGGAACTCAGATTAATAGCCAACCAACATGAAGGTCTGCAGGCAAGTCAGGAAATTGAAATTATAATAGCTATTATGAGTGCTGCTGAAGTTGATAGCTTGCTGCCTCCTAAACAGTCCTTATATTTACCAACTTTCAAAACCATGTCTCTTCGGAATATAATTACTATACACACATATATTATTTATTATATTATTTTAGGGCTATAACTACCAGAAAACTATATGACAAAACATAGAGGAAGAGAAAGAATTTCAGATTTAGTATTATACAGAGATATGATGATATACATAATCTAGAGAACCTGGCTACCAGTACGTCCCAGTGAAAGGATTTACCTCCTTTTAAACAAGTAGAATAGCCTTTCTTTCTAAATATGAGAGTGGTAAACTTTGGTGAATGGTTCTACTGAACACAGCAAATTAAAAAAGACATACATAATTAACATCACCTTACTGATGTAAAGGTTATAAGACAACATTACATATTATAAAATATATTACATTAAACCGGCAATTTTCTTTTAATGAATTTAATGAATGAATGTAATTTTGGCAATCTGTATGGTAGACTCTAGAGTATGTTAATACAATATAACTTATACAATTGGGGTGGTTGCATTTTGTATCCCTGCTCTTATATTCAGACATTTAGATCATGTCAAAGGTCATCTCTCACCAAGAAACAGGATCTGACACGAATTTTGAACTGATGGTCAAGATTCAATTTATCCTCTGAGCAAGCAGGCAGGCTCTATTAGCCCAATGGTAAAAAAGGCAAACCGGGTTCAAATCCGGGGTAGAAGAGGAAAGTTAACATCCAGACCCTACTGTTGTAAAAATTTTACAACAATTTTACAACAGTCCAAAATACATTTAATGTATTTGGGATCTACTGTAAAGTATATAAGATAAAACATCACATATACAAGCGGCTGTTGTGAAGTACTGCCCTTCACAACAGCAATTTATCAACTTATATCATATGTGCATGAGTGTGCACAGCCATACTATCTGTGAGGGTGAGCAGCTGCTTATATCAGCCTCTCCAGAAGGGCCTGCTGTTTAGCCATCTGGGGAACTGCTGGCCTTAAATCAGCCTAATCTTAAAACACACACACACACACACACACACACACACGCACACACCCACACCCGCACCCGCACCCGCACACGCACACGCACACGCACACACACACACACACACACACACACACACACACACACACACACACAGCTCCAAAATGTTGACCTCAGGCTAAAAGACCTGTCAAATAATGCTTGTGACCTTGAAACTGCAAGATTGTAAAACAAGTGAGAAAGAAAGCTAGGGATAACAAAAAAAACATTAAAAAACAATCCCTCCAGCACTGACTCTTTGCCAGGTAATCATCCTAATCTTAAAACACAGCAAAAAATAGAGTCCCTGCAGACAGTCGTAGCGGGATATCTATAAAGCCGGAGAATTAGTCCACAGACTTTTGTCAGTATCTCTCTGCTGTGAGTATAAAAAGTATACTACTCTGTTATTGGAAACTCAGGCTATCGCAATTGCATTCACACAGTGTCCTACTCCTCGCAATAAATGTGTCCCCTGATCAGATGACTAGACTGAAAACCAGTTTGTTTTCTGGATTCTCCTGGACTGGAGGTGAGAGCCACGTAGAACATATCGTCATTGTCAGGTGGAAACCTTGTATCTCCATATTTCGTTTTTTATTTTATAGATCAATGGTCACACTGCATCTCTCTGTGGGATTTTACAAAAATTCAAACGTTTAAAATAAAAGCTCTGCAAGCTCACAACGCGTCACGTCAAACTTTGCCCATCATGCCATGCCCAAAATAGGGACGCCAGGGGTTTAAAGTGGTTAACCAATGAAAAGTAATGGAGCTTGTAACTAAGAAGCCCATAACAACAAACTATTAGTTTTTTTCCATCTATTTCTTCTTTTTCATTTTATGAAAATGTATCTTTTTGGATATACAAGGTTTCCACTCGACATCGACTATATATGCACGCGTCGGTGCAGTGCCTTTCCAAAGAGAATTAATATTTCAGCAACAAAAGTGGCTGCCAAATCCAGAAAGCCAGTTCACAGTTGTTAACGTGGTTAAAGTGTTGACCCAGAAATAGGTTTTGTGCGTTTTGTTCTCTCACAGTCACAGTATGTGACGCAGAATGGCCCACTGTGTTTCTGAATCATTCTGCAGTACTGCAGATGGACCTTTCAGTGAAAGCTATTGCATAGTTCTGTGTTTGGTATAGGGCTGGTGATATGAACAAAAATCAAATATCACACCAAATATTCTGACCAAATACCTTGATATCGATATTGTGATGATAATATTGTATTGTGAGTGTGACGATAATAATATAAATGTTATTTTCTATTTTTCAAATACTTAAAAAAATAGTGAAAATATCAGATGTATTTTCGGTAGTTTAAAACATTTTAGCCAATTTCTAAAATAAGGATTAAGTGATTAAAACCAGGAAAAGACAACAGTTATGCCATATATCACGATATCAAGATATCTAAAATCCCAGACGATATCTAGTCTCATCATGAATCATGATATATCGATATAATATCAATACATCATCGATATAACCCTAGAGCTTGGCCACTCCTGTATACTGTAGTGTAGACTATCTATAAATGGGAATGGTGACTATATTGTTGATAACTGCTGCTTTGTTCTCACAGGATAAATACTATAATAACTTCATCTTTTAAATAGTGTGTTGTCATTCAAAGACTTTTAAGAACTTGGCATAAGACCCTGCATTTCACTGAGCGACACGATTATTCTTTCAGTATGCATGTCTCCACAGGCACTTCATGAACAGTAAACACTGAATATTAGCTGGGCCTGCAAATCCATTGTCTTTACCAGCCTCCAGGCTTCTGCTCTGACTCTCAGTGTCAATAAATGAAAACAAGAGAAATTCTTTCTTTAAAAAACTGCCTGGGGACATGGAAAAAATAAACAATGTTATCAAGGGTATCGCATTGCGGCAGTTCGTATAAATATTACCAGTGTAATTGTAAAGTTTGGCTTTTCACTGTGAGGGGTTATGGTTTTGCATATTAAAGCTGCATTGTACGATCATTTTAATAGTCACTAGACCTGAAAATAATATGCAAGGTTTCATTATCATAACGCTACCGATCGATATGTGCTCAGACTGCTCACACAGGCTGTCCATGTCTCTTACCCCTCCTTTCTTAAGCATGTTGTCAAAATCTGGCCTGAATCTACACTAAGAGTTCAGGCTTCCCTCCCTAAGAGTATTGAAAAACCTTGGCATCTGGTCTCCCTCACATTTTAAAACCTGCTCACTCCCATGCCGATGCTTCAATGGATTCAAAGATGGCTAACGATCTGTATCCGTGCAAAACCAATTGAATTGCTAGATACATTTAACCACATGAACCCTAGCGTCCCTATTCTGGGGCGACATCCGTTGAAAATAGCTGATCTACAAGCTCCCAAATATGCATCACAACGCGTTGTGATCCCAGAGGGGCGTTCTGCGCAAGAGGGCAAAACCTGACCTGTTTTTAAACCAGGGCTTAGAAATTAGAACCATTATTTTAACTTTTCTGTTATTGAGTTCCGGCCCAACATAACATTCCTGAACTGGTAAAAAGAGGGTTAATACTGTTCTTTTTTACATCTATATTAAAACCTGCCCCCCCGGACGCATCACTCCCACAAGTGACATACGGTGAGTCAGACGTGTCAAGCAGACGAAGATGGAGACACAGTCAGCTACTCGCCGATCACTTCTGGAAGCATTTCCTGATGTACTACCTACCAAACCTCCAGGTCCGTCAGAAATGGCAAACTGATGTACCAGAACTCAAGATTGGCACTCCCGTCATGGTTATAGACCCTCAGTTGCCCAGAGCACACTGGCCAACGGGACGGGTATCGCAAACTATTACAGGAGCAGACAACAAAATCCGGACTGTAGAGGTCAAAATAGGAGAACGGTCCTACGTACGTCCAGTAGCCCGGATAATCAGTCTTCCTGCACTGACAGATTAATGTATTTATTCGGTTCAAGCCTTCTCGATGTTTACAGATTTCCAACGGATATCTGGGGGCGACAGTTACGAAGGCTCTCCATGTCATCTTGCTTGTTAGTCAGGTTAACAGTAGTTACCTTCCAAGTTGCAGTTCAGCAGTGCCGTGGCCCTGGCCCAGACGCTGAGAGGCCCAGAACCAGAAGGTGAACCCCAGGGAGATCGCAGAGAGGATTATGCAGAACATTCCTGACAACAAACTCATCCAGAAGACAGAGAGATCGCAGGACCAGGTTTCATCAACATCCACCTGAAGAGTTTGTGTCCAAACTGCTGACCAACCTGGAACGCATCTGTGTCACTTTAGATGTCTTTGGCTATTCAAAAATAGCAGATATACAAGCTCATAGCGCTACGAGCTTGTAGATCTGCTATTTTTGAAAAATCTTGAAAACATTTTTTTTTTTTTTTTTTTCAAAAACTGTTATGATTTTTTTTTTTTTTAAAGAATCGCCTCAGGTCTTAATGGGTTAATGGAATCCAACCACCTCCACTGGCCTCCAAGAAGAAGGTGGTGGTAGATTTCTCGTCTCCCAACATTGCCAAGGAGATGCACGTGGGTCACCTGCGGTCCACCATCATAGGAGACAGCATGTGTCGTCTGTTTTAGTTCCTGGGCTACGAGGTTCTGACGATGCAACACCTAAGCTTCTGATCTGTTACTTTCCAAACTTTTTGCCCAAAATAGGGACACAAGGTTGAAAGTGATTAACATCAAGCTTTCGATTAACCCTTTAAGACCTGAGGCAGCATCTAAAAAAAAATCTAAATCCTAACAGTTTCTCTGAAAAGATTATAAAAAAATATTGTTCACGATTTTTCTAAAATAGCAGATCTATAACCACATGAACCCTAGCGTCCCTATTCTGGGGCGACATCTGTTGAAAATAGCTGATCTACAAGCTCCCAAATATCGACTCAGCAATGTTTTTCAAAATTACACCTACTACTCAGCAATGAAAGTAAATGAGACTACATTGAGTAAACAACTTCTGCATCTAGAAATGCGGAAACGTACGATGCCAACATTTTTCTATGGCAACTAGGCTGCAGCAGTAGGCTACAAGGAGAAGGAGCAAGAATCTAAGTGTATCGTTGTAAATTCATAATCACCAAAAATTAACTCTGTTTTAAGTTACAGCAAGTAGTTAGGTCTCCTGTGGGTTTATTGCTAAGGCAAATAATAGGTTGATAAAAAAACGTTTTAGGTTACAGTTTTGCTAGCTTATCCAAAAAGTGACAAGACAACTCAATGGGGGCAGACAAGAACATGCATCAGGCACAAAGCAATATACCGAAGGGAGCCAAGCAAGCCCATGCAGCCTAATTTAAACTGTGTAAGACGATCCCTGTGCGCCAGATTTGTTGGCACATGGATGTAATTTGGAACATCTCACAGGCTGTGAGCCACTTGGCTCATATCTCCTGAAATTTAATTAATGTCTCACAGTTTTGACTGACGGACTGGCCTGGGGATACGGAACTTTATACGTACAGTATGTTCCTCAAGGAAATGAGAATTAAAGTGCGTATGAATGCCCAGAGTTATAAACCATGAGCCATAGTTTGTAGTCTTGCAGACTACTATTCCACAATCTCCGAATGCTATATAGAGTCTGGAACTACACCTGCCGAAAGCTGAGAAAGGAAGCTGTCATTTGTTCATATTAATTTCCTTTCGGCCCAGACTGCTAGCCTAGCGGTCCGGGCAGTTATAGGCTCTAACGCCGATCCCGACCATCTTTACTGCATGTCTCTCCCCATCTCTCTCTCCCTGTTTCCTGTCCATCCCCACTGTTCACTATCAATTAAAGGCAGAAAATGCCCCAAAAAATCATTTTAAATGTTCATTTATGCAAAACAGCAAGCTATGCAGTATATGCTTCGAATAAATGTATTTACAGTAGGACAAATTTACGCGACTGCAAAGACGAGACAAAATGGGGGGGAGGCGGGACATTGGCTTTACCCCCCGATCGTTTTCAGCGCTTCCGAGCTCCAGGCTGTATGACGGAAGAATTTGAACATTGTGGGAACTAGGCAACAGTCTGGCTCGCGAGATTACATAGTTTATGATGAGATGAGAATCAGAGGTACGACATAAATATTAAATGCATGTCATATCATCAATCAGCTATAAGTGTTTATTCTTAATATCATGAGTATTCTGAATGAGATGCTATCGTTAAGTATTGCCCATTAAGATGCCCATTAAGATGTAACGTGCAATTCGAAACTGGCCCCTGTAAAAGTCAATACCTAGACCCCCCCCTCGAACTGTTTACTGTACATATTTTTGTTTACGTTCATAACTGTTTATATGATGTTTTGCATAGTAGTGTATATTTGTCTGTCATTAAATGTTTCGATGAATTGAGTACAAAGGACCCCAATGGACACAAGCGATAGGCTTTCTTGGGTTTAAAATGCTCTTAGCAGACCTTGTATTGAACTGTACATTCCTATGCTTTTTTTTTTGTCAAACTGCTAATAAAGTATTCAATCCATCAAACGTCCATTTTCCAGGCATGGTTTAAGCCTGGAAGTAAAAGCCAAGAAAGGCAAAACCATTCTCAGTGATCCCTTTCACCCAAAGTGAGGCATGTCTATCCTGATGGCAAATCCATATTTACAATGCCTCCATCTGCAGGACGCATGAGGGCACTGAATGGTTTGATGAGCATGTGTCATCATGACATTCTCAGTAGAGCCAGACCAATATATAGGTTTGGCTGATATACGGCCATTATTTGACTTTTTGGAAGACATCGGTACCGGAAATTATGTAGCCGATGTGTCCTGATTTTTAACCACTTTCAACCTATTTTGGGCATGTCATCACCATCATCACCATCAAATCATTTCAGATTTTTTTTTAATAGGGCCTAAGTGGTTAAAAAAATGATATGTGTTTTGTTTTGTTTTCTGTTCGTTTTTTGGCATATATGTTAAATGTCTTTGCAAGTTCAAATTTATTGGAAAACTTTGTACTTTTTGACAAAATAATTGGTCTAATTATTTTATTCTATGGTCTAGGATTCTGCAAAATCGAGATTGCATCAAACCCAAAAATCTGTTTGGGCTCTAATTCTCAGTCACCATACTGTATCTCAACCCAATACAACACTTGGCGAACGATTCCGGAGCTTCAACTGAGAGCTGGATCAGCTCATAACAAATAGATTAGATTAGTCCATGTTATCTGTGCATGTGACATCCACTCCATACACTAACCAATCCTTATCATATGGCCATAACAAAGTTCATGTTTGATCGAGTTCAATGTCCAAGCACAGTGAGTGAGAGATCGATAACGTGACTTCACTTGTACTATTATTAAGCTTAGTGTGTAACTGAAGTTGCTACAATATCAGCAGTTGCTATGTGTGATTGTCTGTGAGCATGATTGTTGTCTATGTACCTGCACGTGTGTGTGTGTGTGTGTGTGTGTGTGTGTGTGTGTGTGTGTGTGTGTGTGTGTGTGTGTGTGTGTGTGTGTGTGTGTGTGTGTGTGTGTGTGTGTGTGTGTGCGTGTGCGTGTGCGCGTGCGCGTGCGTGTGTGTTTGTGTGTGTGTGTGTGTGTGTGTGTGTGCGTGTGTGTGTGCGTGTGTACTGTACCTGAGGGACGTTGTGAGTTTAAGCGGTCTGACTCCAGGAGTAGCGAAGCGTAGAGAGTTTCTGTAGGTGACCTGCTGGACTGCACGATTAAAGCTTTCAATGTCATCTCCCTCCAACACCAGCACTGACTGGCTGGGATTTACATGAACCTGCAAGGTCAGAGTTCAGATTTTAAACAACGCAAAAAAACAACGGGTTAACCACTTAAACCCTCTACTCTACTACACTTAGTTGACTGGAGTCCCCTAGGGGTCTATACTAGGCCCCCTCCTGTTTTACCGCTATACTGAATATCTTCGCTGAAAATAGCAGATCTGCAAGCTCACAGCACGTTATACTGCAACACGTTATGGGCTGGTAGATCGGCTATGTTCGGCGAATGTTTGAACCAGAATAGGTTCATGTGGTTAAATCCCACTCATCATCAGAACCAGTATGCACGCTGAAAGCAGACAGACGTTTCTCATTTCTGGTTCAGCTGAGGCAGAAACATACTTTTATAGCCATGGCCAGACTTTGTAGTGCCCAGGGCTATGATGACAAGGTTTAGTGTCGCAGTCTCCAACCTCTTCATCATGACAGAGTACTGATGTCTTGTTACGCTTTGACAGCTTTTGTTTATCGTCCTCACTTATGCCATCGAGTGACTGGATGATATATTCATAATTTATGCATACTGTTTTGGTGAGCAGACAATTAGGCGATTACTTTCATTAGTGTGAAGATGCTTTGTCGGTAGTATATCTGCCACCCCCATCTGGGGGTGGCAGATATGTGGTCCATTCTGCTGGGCGCAAGTTTATTTCACATAAGTATGCATGATTGTACTCCTTTATATGCGCCTGACATGTTACTAGCATTGTCCTATTATTGTTGGGATGGGGGGGGGGGTGCGTAGTTGATTAATGCAGCCAAGGGTGTGTTTGTGCCCCCAGAGCCGCCTCATGCCCCAGGCTGCAGCCTCGTGAGCCAATGCGTTCATCCGGGCCTGTTTACAGCATTTCTCACAGTTCACATCTCTGCTGTTGGTGTATGGATGTGGGGATGAGATTTTTTAAAAGAACTGATTGTTGGGGGGACATTTTTTATAATTTTTTTACCCCAACTTTTTTTTCTTTAAATAAGTGAAATAGCAGATCTACAAGCTCACAATGAGTCACGATGCGTTGTGAGCTTTTAGATTGGCTATTTTTGCACATCACTGTTGTACAACAAAGAATAAAACAGGGCTTATGTGGTTAATCAGACTAATCGATTTAGTTGAATACAAGACATCATTTATTCGCGTTGATTCGTAAATATAGAAAAAGTTTAAAGTAATTTTTTTGCGCATATCAATTATGCGATTAATCAAAAAAGGAATCAATAGAAAATAATCGCTAGTTAACACATTAAAACCGGGGAAGCATCTGTGTCATTTTAGATTTGAACCACTAACCATTATTTTATACTTTGGCTGTTAAAAAATTGCAGATATAAAACCTTATAGCTCGTCACTTCGTGCCGTGCTATGAGCTTGTAGATCTGCTGTATAAAAAAACATGAACATTTTTGAAAATCTTTGAATATGTATATGTATATATTTAAAGCGAACCTTTTTAACACATTGAGTGCCATAAACGGTCCGGACCGTTTTTGAGAATCCATGCGTCATGTGCCATAAACGGTCCGGACCGTTTTTGGCCCATTTTTGGGCGGTGAAACCGCCCCTATATGTGAGGTTTGGACATTGCACCCCCCCAACCCTGCGCTGTGATTGGCCACCAGTGTACCCCCCTAACCCTGCACCGTGATTGGCCAATCACAGTCTATTCAGGACTGTGATTGGCTAGTGAAACATGACACATGTGCATAGCCCTATAAATAGGACTATGCACAAAAAAAAACACATTTATGTTTTTTTTAAAGTTAGGGGTGTACAATGGTTGGTCCACAATATTACTTTTCTTTAAGTGAACTTCCATCACTGTGATGACCACTGTGACCACACCGCCCACTTCACACTGGGTGTGATTTTTTTTTATACGTGGGGCCCACGTGGGGCACTCTAACGAAACTTTGGGATCATCCAAGGAGTCTCTGAGAAGGAGAGGCCGGATGTGGATCCATGTCAAAAATCCTTCCGGTCGGCCGCTCCGACGTTAACTCCTTGACTAAAAGCTTAATATCTCCATTTCTTTTTAACGTGGTGGAAGTGAGCCGTTTTCGATCGGCGATCACTCTGCAATGGAGGATCGCGTTAGAAATATTATTGTTCCAGGCGTTAGTCGGGACCCTCCGCCGTCTCGCACGCACGCTTTGTTTACATGCACTTCCGCGTCGGGGCTTCTACAGCACGAAACATATCAACGTAAGTGGATGGAAGATATGCCGGCACTGAACGTACCCTATTTTAATAAACCTATGGCACACAATGTGCTAACTCAAAATATTTTGAGATGGGGGTCCATGACCAAATACATATAATTTTGGGGATCCTTGACATGAAAAAGTTTGAGCACTTATGTGCATATAGCAACATAAATGTTTCAGGATTTAGAAGATATTTTTTGATTTGGCCTCAGGTCTTAAAGGGATAGTTCACCCCCAAAATTACTTTTTTTCTATCGATTAGTCACCCCATGGAGACTTGAATTCATGGATATTTTTTGTCGCATTACTAAGCCAATAATTTGATGACCGGCATCGGTTCCGATAGGACACACAAAGAGTCTCCTTTGTGTCTGTGTCTGTCATCAAATTATTGGCTTAACTCTCTCAGTGCCACGCCCCGAGATATCCCGAGTTTTTCCCGAGTACCCTCCCTGCCAGCACGAGAAATCCCGAGTTTTTACTTTTGACTGTAGTCGCGCTATTCTGTTTATTTTTCATGATCACTTTCGCTTCCTGACTCCTTCAGACTCATTGGGTTCCGGTTTCATGATTCCGTTTCCGGTTCTCATTTTTTTCCCGCGGTCATTTTCGGCCAGAATAGGGAAAGTCACGGTTTTTCACACGGTATAAAAAACGAACGGAGAGGTCCACGTCTACTCTCTTTGGTCTGGGTGACGATCAGTCATCGTAGTCGTGTATCACATCGTAATTTAGCCCGATCAACGATTGTCGAAAATGTCAACATCCGGTTATGACCGGATATGACGTGAGCCTGTTTGGGAGGTCATCAATGTGTCGATTTGTTGCTCTCTACTGGTAGAACTGTAATATGGGTTTAAAAACCCAATCAGATAATTTATTTGAATGAAAAATTACAAAATTAAAAAATTAAAAAAAACGCAAAGTGCTGGCACTGGGGGAGTACTTTATGAAAATACTCTTGGCAGTTTAATAATGCAACAAAAACAAAAAACTTTCCATGAATTCAAGTCTCCATGGGGTGAATAATCGATAGAAAGAAAGTATTTTTTTGGGGTGAAATATCCCTTTAATGGGTTAAAGGCTGTGTAGAAATGCAAACGTATACATTCTGTGTTTGTGTTGTTACCTTCATGCCAGAGCCCAGCGTCTCAAGGTCCCCAAAGTCGAGCCCCTCCCTGCAGGCGTAAAGACACTCCACTACGCTGTGTGGCTCCACGCTACCTGGCCGCACCGTCACCCCAGACAACAGGCCACGGTAACCACCAACGTACCTCCCTGAGGACCCATGGTGAACATACAAACACACACACACACACAAACAAACAGTCAATTTATTATTTAGTCAC
Source organism: Gymnoscopelus braueri (assembly GCF_963280865.1). NCBI lineage: Eukaryota > Metazoa > Chordata > Actinopteri > Myctophiformes > Myctophidae > Gymnoscopelus > Gymnoscopelus braueri. The sequence goes on from NC_137605.1 coordinate 19,156,284, forward strand.
AAGCTATTGTCAATACTTTTCATTGGTTTAATATTTAGAACATCCACAGACAGACTTAAACACTGTCAACGTGGCATCCCTATTTTGGGCGCACGCACGCGCATCGCGCGCACGCATAAACACACGCACGCACGCACGCACGCACACACACACACTCGATACATTACTCATTCGACGCACGCACGCACGCACACACACACACTCGATACATTACTCATTCGAACTCAAGTACACACTCACACAACAAATTGCGGAAAATAAATGAAGTCACCTGAGTCTTTACCCTCTGGGATGGTGTTGTTTGTAATCTCCTTCAGCTTCTCCTCGGGCTCTGTGGGGGAAAAGTAAACGGATGGGTGAGGAGGGAAGCTGAGAGAGCCAAGAGCGCGACAAGCAAGGCTTAAAAAAGGTTTGTGTGGGTGAAACAAAGACGTGCACATGAAGACGTCCGAAGTTGGAGACTTGTTGGCTGGTTGGCTGACAGTGAGAATAGTGGCGCGGAGCAAACGAGAGAATAATGATATTCAAAGGTACAGCAACTCCTCATTAGCTTGCAGCAGCTGGAGCTGCACACACACCCACACACACACACACACACACACACACACACACACACACACACACACACACACACACACACACACACACACACACACACACACACACACACACACACACACACACACACACACACACACACACACACACACACACACACACAGGCAGTGGTGTGCCCACAGCCACAGTTGAGAGTGTGTATGACTGAATATGTTTCTTCACAGTTAATTGGCAGGCAGAAGGTTTCATTTTAACGATTAGCACTGGTAAAACTGGCAACCGTCTGGCCCTGTCGTTGTTCTGCCACCATGAATAATTGATAAGTCCGTGATATTATTAGCCTGCTCCAAGACACGCTGCATCTAACACCACCCCCCACACCCAACCCACCACACACACACACACCCCGCCCTGACCAAAATATAATTGAGAGAAATGAGGAAGTGAGTCAGTGATAGCAGTGAAATGTCTGATGAGCTTGCCACCGGTGGTGATGCTGGAACGCTAGATTGCCATCTTTGCTTCGTCACATTGGATGAGTGATTTCAGATGACATTCCGATGACTGTGGAATGCGACATGGGATGCAAATTGGGCGCAACTGCTGCCTGCCACATTTATAGAATTTATTTTCACGCTTCGCCCTGTGTTTACTTTAAATTTTGTGCATATTCTTGTCACTCAGTTGGCATGGAAAGAAATGCCATTTGATGAGAAACTGAGTCTTGGAGAATAATGAGGCTTAGTTCAATTTATCTGCATAATGAAAAGGCAAAATTATAAGTGATAGCACTGTGAAAACACCACAAGATATGAGAAACAAATGACCAATTTGTTATAGTGATATAAAAAATAAAACACAAGAAACCTTGTGGTGAGGTACTGATCACTGGGAATAAAACTTAAAAGGGAAAAAAGTGTTGCACACTCTGGCTCCATATGCAGTGATTTTAATGATCAACATTTCTTCAAAATCAACACATTTTCTTGATTTTGAAGAAGGCCTCTTGGCCAAAACTTCAATCATAAAAATCACTCCATATGAGGGCATTAACCACTTCTGATTTTTGCAAGTCAATTTGTCTGTCAATAAAGTCAAAGTTGAGTCGACAAGTCGTTTCATGATGTTATTATCACATTGACATATGTTTAATATATTCCATGGCGGCCAGCAACATTTTAGATGATACATGTTGGATGATGAATCCAACCGAATAAAGTTTGCGGCTTTTGACAGAGTGCAGTTCAGCTGTCACAGCAGCCAATGAGTGCACCTCCTCAGCCCATCAAAGGTAGCCTCGCGTGGCCAGACAATATCACACGACACACTGCATGGATATTAGTCTGGTCCCTATCAACGATAGAAGGAGAGGTTACAAAAAGATCCAAACGGACTCTATTGGTTAGACCTAAAACCAATCAGAGCAGTCCTTCCTGCTACGTCACACACAAGCGCCGGTGCTGAAATAGTAAACAAAAAAAGAAGGCTAGCTCCACTCGTATTTAGTCTGGTAACCAGATGAAACTATTCTTAACACATCTTTCTTTCCAACAAAAGCTTTAAGGGCAATTGTTTGTTCGTCTTTTAGAAAATAAATATTTTCTAACGCGTTTACTACCGATGCTATGGCGGCGTCCATCTTTGTTGTGAGAAACTGAAAATGAGTCTCCTGCATTGTACGTCATTGCTCCAAATAAGGTGATTCGTCTTATTATAAGGCAGATAAGGCAGATTCGTCTGGAACCAGGCTACATCAAAGGCATTGCTGCGTGCATCGGCTCCCACATTAGAATGAAGCTCTTGTATAACTAATTCATGTTTTAAATCCAATATGAGAACTGCCGATGGTCACATAGAATAATAAAATGAGCGTAACACTGTTAGTTGGAAAAAAATGTAATCACTGCCGTCCTTGGTGAATAACCAATACTATAGTTAGCATTCTGTACACATTGTGGAGTCTCGCCTCATTACCACCGATCAGGTGAGTGTCTCCACAGGGCCAGCCAGCGTAGTGACGGCAGAGTTCAGCACCTCGGCCAGCGCCGCTGCCTAGAGCGCGTCATTGAGGGGAGTTACGTTACACTTTAAATTTTCAATCGACTTGATGTGATGACACCTGCGAGCTGATTGCGCTGAGTTGGTTCTGATCAAGTGTTTGACTATGTAAGCTCAACACTCCACTGGTCCTCTGTCGTACATTTACTGCCCAATTTTCCTCCGCTTTATAGCTCCAAGATGGGGTCGTCAGCGTCGGGTGCCGGCAGGTGACGACACCGGCGAAAATTGGCCACTATGCATGATTCTTGCCTTTTTCCGCACATCGTATCGAAAAAGTAAAGGTCAGCCCCCCTGCTCTCAGATGACATGGCATGCAAACAGCCCCGGGGTGAAAAAGGTGACAATGTGCTTCACCCACCTCCACCCATCTCCACCCACCCCCACCCACCTCCACCATGGACCATCTTGTATGAGGCCTCTGTCCTAGAAACTTTCATTACCTTCGAAGCCACTTTGTCCAGTGTGAGACTTTGAACAAGCCCCCCCCTCACACACCTCCACTCACCCTCACCCACCTCCACCCATCTCACCCACCTCCACCCACACCATGGACCATCTTGTATGAAGCTGCTGTCCTAGAAACCTTCATTCCCTTCAAAGCCACTTTGTCCAGAGTGAGAGTTTGAGCAAGCCCCCACTCACCCACCTCCACCCACCCTCAAACTAACCCTAACCTCAGTAAAACAACGCCTAAACCTAACCTTAACCTTAACCCTAACCTCTGGTAAAACTATGCCTGACCCTAAACTCAAGCAAAACTATGTCTTAACCTAAGAATGCCAAATCATGAGCACCTCAACACATTGTCAGGGACAGGACTTGAACCAGTAACCTTTGGACTCATAGGCTGACTCTCTTCCCATTGAGCTAGAGCTGTGGTACCCACCCAATTAGTGTCTGTTGATATGTATAAAGTCTTTCCTTCCGTTATGAACCAGACCCTGTTTCACTAACTACTCTAGATCAGTGGTTCACAAACCATTTACCAATAAAGGCATTTTAAAACTAGTCAAATTAGACAATCTACAAGCTCACAACGTGTTGGCTATTTTCACAAGGAAATATGTCATACATTGAAAATAACTACTCTCAAAAAAGCATTTCATGTTATCTTTAAAAATTGCACATGCATTAATTAACAGGCTCATGTTTTGTGCAATGCAATTTAAATGAAGCCTGCATAAAGTAAGGCTCAAATCGGGGGCCTTCTGACTCAGATGCACTCACTTTACTGACTGAGCTATTGATCCATAGAAAAAGATCAGTGAGAAAGGAGCCCACACAGATGATTTTTCTTCTTTTTTAATGAAGCCATGCCCTTTACAATATTATTTGGCTCATGAAGGCTTAATTTTTTTACGTACAAACTTCTCTTCAACTGGGATTTCAGATAATGGTCCATAGAGTGTGTGTAGAACGTTTCATGCAAATTGCGCAAAAATCTTGGGTTTAAGTGTTTTTCAAACTGCTCATAATGGCGGAAAATCTAAGGGCGGAGCTTACTGATCAAAGAGACAGATGTGTTCCTCATGAGTCATGGCACATGTGTAAGCAAGTTTCATGGCTGTCGGCCAAACGAGGCATGACTTATGCCTGTTTAAAGTTTGCATTTTCAAACGATTGCTATAGCGCCCTCCTTTGGCCAATTGGAGTAAGATTGGTTCCAGTGATATATGGAATGACCCTCTACCATACTGCAAAGTTTCATACAATTATGAGTCTGCATTTATTTGTTAGGGAAAGAAGAAGAATTTTCATACTGCAATATTCATTGGCTCATAAAAGCTTATTTTTTTCACTTTAAAAAAATCCACTCCCGATTTTTTGTCGGCATAGGTCCAAAGTCTGTGTGTAGAAGTTTTTGTTTACATTGCTCAAAAATCCCAGGAGGAGATAGTTTCATGGCTGTATGTCAAACAGAGCATGAGTTATACCTGTTCAAAGTTGATTGATTGCTATAGCGCCATCCTTTGGCCAATAGTTGTGAGTTTTGAGTCTTAGCCGTTTGGCATAGCCCTCTACCATATTGCCGAGTTTCGTAAAAAGCAGAAGTTAAGCCAGAACTGCAAAATGTTTGCGGAAGAAAAAAAGGTAGCGATGCAATGAGGGTCCAAAGGCCCTACGGCCTTGGCCCCTTAATAAAAACACAACTTGTCAACTTCTGCCGGTGGGTGTCGACTTTTTGGTTAATGCCCTACTGCATATGGAATACATTTTTCCTCTTTTCAGATAAAGAACTAAAAGAATGAACAGTGAAGCAATACAAAACCAATCAAGGACTTGTGTTCAGACATAACTCCTTACCCCAACACGCCCCGATGACCATCCTCTGTCGGGGCGCCGGGTTGGGGATGGCGCCGTTGTCATGGATGAGGGCAGGGTCAAAGGTCACGCCATCCACATACAGGGTCACCGAGGGGAACTGGACACTGAGGGAGAGGTGGTGCCACTCGCTGTCACACACCTGTTGGAGATAACACACTGATGATGTTAGATCAGTGTATAAACATCCAGGCTTTTAGTTAACAATTGGGTTATTGTTCTCTGTTAGAAAAAATGCGTTACCCCTATAACGATTAATTAAAATATCAACAAAGCAATCCAATTGTCTTAGACCATATCTTAGAGACTCTTTAAAATGTTGATGGCTAATTTCCATAAAGTACAGGGAGCTGTGCCTTAAGGGCCGTCCACACCAAGCACCAATTAAAGCTATAACTATATCATTCTCCACTATCTTTATAGTTGTAGTGTGGACTCTGCCATCCACTTGATTTACAGTGATTTTATAAAACAATATATAGTCTTAGTGCTTGGGGTGGACGGCCAATTATTAGCTGCTATGCCAACTGTAATGATAACCAAATAAATATGTACTCATGTAAACTTCATCATCATCAAAATCATCATTTTAAGCTTATTTGTAAACTTTTTCACTAAACCTTCTAATTATGGTATGGATGCATCCTGTAGGTATTGCCCTGTGTTGTCAAGGTATCAACATTTGAAAGTTCGATTGAAACGTCTGTTTTCTTGTGTCTCTCTCTTTCTTTCTTCTAATTGGTAATGCAGAGGGGAAAACAGACCAGTGATTTAGACGACAGAAAGACAGAGGGACTGCAGACCAAGTTGATATTGAGGTCTGAGGGACCGGCTAGACTGCAGGGAACACAGATAGTGGGTTCAGACAGAATGGGATTTGACAAATCTCTCTATCAGCTTGGCCTTCACTTAATCCAGCCAAGTTCAATCTGTCTGGGAGCAGCGTCAAAACATGTAGACACACACACACACACACACACACACATACACGCACACGCACACGCACACTCACACTCACACACACACACACACACACACACACACGCACGCACGCACGCACACACACACACACACACACACACACACACACACACACACACACACACACACACACACACACACCACACACACACACGCACGCACGCACGCACACGCACACACACACACACACACACACACACACACACACACACACACACACAGACGTCTGTGCATGTGCATGCCCATGCATCTGGACACACAAGTATATGCACGCACACACATACACACATACTCACACACAAACAAGTGCATGTATACAAACATACACGGTTCCCTAATGGATCTAAATGTCTATCTCTCACTCACACTCTCTCACTCTCACTCTCTCTCTCACACACACACACACACACACACACACACACACACACACACACACACACACACACACACACACACACACACACACACACACACACACACACACACACATACACATAAATCATTCCTCCCCTCCATACACACATACACATTTCCATCATTCCCGATCCCTCCTGCCCACCTACATTCCAGCTTTGCTCACGTTCCAAATGGCAAGCACTCAGCTGGGAAGCATTTCACGCAGTTCCTTAATCATATAAGCCAACGCATAAATCACCATTAAAGTGCACTTATCACATTCCCTCAGCATCGGCCCTATTCACAGTGAGTCAACACGCTGATCAGCACATCCCAGCCAGCAGTGGTGGGAAGTAACTAAATACGTGTACTCAAGGACTTTATACTTTTACTCCACCACATCTCAGAGGCAAATATTGTACTTTGTACTCCACTACAATAGTTTGACAGCTTCAGTTCAGTTAATTATAGTTACTATATGGTTACTTTGCAGATTTAGATTATTATTACAAAACATACTTTAACCACTTACAATAAGCCCTATTTTATACTTCAGATGTTAAAAAAAAATGCGATCTACAAGCTCACAAAGTGTCGCAATGTGACGTGTTGTGAGCTTGTAGATCGGATATATTTGAAAAAGATTGAAAAACTTTTACTTTGGTATGTGTACTTTGGATGTGATATGATGATATGATACTTTTACTTAAGAAAAAAACATGAGTTGCTGGCTGCTGACGCCTTCTCCCACAGTACCTGCTCCAGTTTCCACAGGAACTTGACGGGCCGCGCGGCGGAGACGTCAGGCCAATAGAAGAGAGAGAGACGACAGCCATGGACGGACAGGGAATAGTGGGAGATGGAGTCATCTGAGGATCAGAGAGAGAGCAGGGGAAAATAGAACCCAGTCAATGTTGCAGTTTATGGTTGTAGTCAGGGGTTATTACTTAAACCCTATAGCTGACCATAGCCCCCCCAGGGTCTATACTGGGTAGGACCCTTCATTTTCCCCCTGCGTACACTAAGTATTGCGACACGTGGTGAGCTTTTAGGTCTGCTATTGTTCACCCCAGAATAGGGATGCTAGGGTTCATGTGGTTAATAGGAATAGTTACGAGTATAAAACTAAAAAGATAGTTTTTTTTATTGCATTACATTAAGATTTTATTTTTCCTTATTTCATACCTTCTATGAGGTACGTACTCTCTGTATCGATCCCTTGTATAGAATCCAATCGCTCTGATCTCTAACACTCGTTTCACACTGATTTATTTATGTATTTACATTGCATCTTTTGGAGGCAACTGCCCTTGTTTATCCATGGAAATACAGTCAAGCACTATTTTCCTGCGATACATCTATCCAGTTACGCACATTCAGGTGGAGGAGCTGCCGCGTGCAACCACAGTATTCCCTGTATGCCAATAAGCAGGTCTAATAGAGTAGATGGGGGTTAAATTGCCTCATGCAAGGGCACCTTGGTGGTCGTTGTTGAGCGACAGAGTAATTTAACCACTTTCCCCATGTGGATTTTTTTAATTCTCAGCCATTCTGTTAGATTCTTTCTAGTCACCTTCAGCATTCTCCTGTGAAGCAGGGTTTATATGTGAGGTGTCTGAATGACAAAGAACAATATTTGTACTCCCTTACTAAAAAGCCACATCATATTCTCGGCACAGTTGGAAATGCTCTTGAGATTTTCTCAATATGTGAGGTTTTGGTCTATGAAATGAATGTATCTATCTATCTATTTATTTTATGGCAATGTCAATGTCAATTTAAACAGTGAGACTTTGTTAAAAATGTGATGTTCAAATTCCAGATAAACACAGTATGTCATCATGGAATCTATTAAAACCATGTCAACTGTAATTAGAGGTAAATTGGGTCAGAACATCCATGATTGACAGGTGTGACTGACCATTCTTGACGGTGCTGCAGATGATGGTCTCCTCCTCTTTGCGGTTTGCTCTCGTCTGACTGGTCGACGGCTGGATGTTGGCCCCGCCCCTTCGCAGCCACAGCTGCAGGGTGAAGTGGTCTCCCGACACGGCAGACACCACTGAGTCGGGTACCACCGCAACGTTGGTGGAGCCGTTAAAGGAGAACACCAGGGACGAATCAGAGGAAGGGAGAGTAGGCAGAGCTGAAGTCCAATTGGCCGCCGGGGAAGGGGGCGGGAGCAGGTCCACCTCGCCCCTTACAGCGCCTGGCGATGTGAACAATGGAAGAAGGATGTGAATATACTGATAACGTGAGTACAACGTTTTATGTCCCTCTGCGGGTATACAGCAGTGGTTCTCAAACATTTTAATTTCAAGGACCCCCAGTTTGGTATGCATTAGGCCACGGACCCCCATAACTCTGAGAGTGTAGAAATGGTTATACTCTCACAGTTACAGATCTGTAAGGGTCCATTTGGTTCTAAAACTATCAATGATTTAGCTGGGGACCCCCTGGACCCCACTTTAAGAACCACTGTTATACAGTACATAGGCTATGGATGTAGGTTTAAAGGACCATACTGGTGGTCTGGCATGTTTAGCCCACTGACTACACCTCACAGTGTACCTGATATTACTGACCATTTTCCAAACATACCACTGTTTTGGAATAATTATCAAATTTAATTATTTCAATTCAAACTTTCAGATGATAAACCCTCTTTAAAATTCTCTGTTTCTCTGGCTGATATGTCAGTTTGAATGTCATTCATAAAACAATCTTTTCTCCAGGGTCTATTTTCTTCCAGACTTGTCATATGCCTTTAAAAGGTTAATACGTTGATTTTCACATCCTACTGAAATGAATGGAGTCCACTGGCTTCCTTGTAGATATATAAAAAAAACACGGTATGCTTTGGGAGATGATCAGCAGTCATTAGTAAGCATACTGTCACCAGCAGTCAGTGGGCTAAACATGCCACACCACCGGTATGCTCTTTCAAGACCCCTGTCTCTGAAGCAACGCACGCCACTTCCTGGCCTAGGATCAAATAATGCTTCTCCTATGTCTCCCTTGTGTTGTTTCCTGCTCAACATGCCAACCATACATGTCAATAAAGAAAAAAGATAGCAACCGTGCCTTTAAAAGAATACAGTGTAAGAAGGTTAAATAAATGTCCATACTTTTCATTGTACGTGCTGCATGCGAGGCTTCCGGTTCTGGAGGGCAGTGTAAAGATTAGACCATCTCAGATTCTACTGTGTGTATGGGTCAGTCTTATGTGTCAGTTATAAAGCAGAACTCACCGCACAAACGGCGCACAGATCTGTCTGAGTAGCTGTCTCTATCACAGCCCTTCCCAATATGACCTGTCTGGAGGTCTACGGTGGCCTGGATGTTCCATACAGTCTCCTCACACGTCTCCAAATGCAGGGTGGGGAACAGAGGGATGCTGCCTGACCCTGGAGTGTACTCCACACGCTTGGTCCATCCTGAAAGCATGCACAAATGCACACACACACACACGCACGCGCGCGCACGCACGCACGCACGCACACACACACACACACACACACACACACACACACACACACACACACACACACACACACACACACACACACACACACACACACACACACACACACACACACACACACACACGCAGGGTCAAAATTATGCATGCCAGGTTCACCAACCAAGAAGATTCCCTTATCAACCATGGCTGCAAGTGTTCATACCTGTATACAACATAAACACGCATTAACAACAATAAATCTTCATGCTGCAACATGCACTACAGCACACACAGCCCTGGTGTGAGTAAAGGAGGACCATTCCAGTAAATTGTTCACTCCTGTCTCGTGCATCGTCAGTTTTTCCATAGCAACCTTCTCATCTCAACAGGCCAGCTATTGATATACTGTACATACACACAGCTGAATCACGCATGTGGGAGTATTCACCCGTGGATAGAGGAGCCAGTTAGCCCAGCCAAAAATGTCCAATGAAAAACGACAAGATAGGATCATTTGATTCCATTACCAGAGATACAAGTGGGCCTCTGATCCTCATCCCACATACAGTACATCTATCTCTATGTCCCATCTCTACAGCTTCTCATGTCCACTTCAACTTGGGAGCTTTTAACCACTTAAGGATTATATCGAAAACATTAGAAATAGCGTGATGCAACACATTGTGAGCTTGTAGATTGGCTATTTTTTAACTGTTCTGAACATTTCTGAAAACGTACGAAACTCTTAACATTTTGAACATCCTAATATTAAAATTGGCTTAAGGGAGGACTGGCTGGCCAGTGAGCGGGCCGGCGGGCGGACCTCTGACGTCCCACTTATGTCACCATGACTCAGCCAATACCATATAAGGAGTTCACAATGCAGCTATGCCCAAATATGGAGTGTGTTGTCTAGCGTCGTCATGGCATCAGTCGGCGCAAACAAATCAGTCAGCTCCATATATGGGCACAAAATGGGGCGTGCCCATATATGGGCATATGCTGATGACATCAGTGATCTCCATCTATAGGCATAAAATGGACACAGACTGACAGATACAGAGATCTCCATACATGGGCATAAAAGGGACAAGGACTGACAGATACAGAGATCTGCATATATGGGCATATCAGTCGGATTGGCGGTGCGATGTAGGCGTTGGCCTGAACCTCTAGTTTAAACAAATGCCCCAAATAGGGACCCCAGGTCCTTTAAGTGGTTAAGTTGACCCTAGTTTAAATTAATTCATTTTCATCGATCGACCTATAGATCAGGCTTTCTTCCTAGATGAGAGCAGAGGTATAGACCTACAGTAATCATGACCATTGTGGGTTTGAATCCAGCTGGTTTTCCCCTCCATTTCCTGTCTCTCTCCACTGTGCGGTCTATCAATGCCACAAAAAAAATCTTCAAATGATTTGAAGAAGAATTAGTTATTGATTACCGATCCAGCCGGGTTTGCAGGAAGGCTTGACAGTGACGACCACCTGCGCATCGGCCTGAGCACGGTTCTTCCCGCAGTCAAAAGCCGTCACCCAGAAGGTGTGAACGCGCTGCCGCTTTGAGTCCAGCGGCTCTGTGTTCTTTATGTTGCCTAGGAGACAGAGAGGAAGGTTGGAAAGGAGAAAGAGAGGAATTGGAAGGAGAAATATAGAAAGGATGAATAGGAGGGAGAAATGCAGAAAGAATGAAAAGCAGGCGTGAATGGAAAAGAAGATGGAGGAAAGGGGAGTAAGAAAGAAAGAAAGAGCGTATGGAATAATGTGAAGGACAAACAGAATAAGGGTTAGTCATAATCAATAAGCATGCGCGTTCAAAAGACACAAAGATACAAAAGTATCCCATAACCACCTAAACCCATTATACTTTGTTTGTCCAGTGTCCCCCATCAAATCCCTTCGCCGAAAATAGCCGATCTACAAGCTCACAACCCGTCTCAACGCGATGCGTTGTGAGATTGCAAATCTGCTACTTTCACTGAATGTTCGCCTTTTATGACATGCCCAGAATAGGGTCTCCTCACACGGGTTCATGTGGTTAAAATGAAACTATTCTGTTCCCTGGTAAACACACTTAAGCGGTGCCCCAAATACCGCTCAGTATATTATACTCACAGTGCAAAAAGCCACAAGAGAAAAACAGGGATGGTAAACGACAGGGGAGAAAATGAAAAGCGACAGGCTGTTCCTATTTTCAGAGACAAAGGCAGAGTGAGTAACAATGATAGGTTGACAGCCTCAGCATGTGAACCCGCAAAACAATGAGTCCAGGAAGAAAAAAATCAGGGACTGGGAGAATGATGGGGGGATGAAAGAGATAGTCAGAGGTAAAGGAAAAAGAAGAAGGAGAGCGAGAGAGGGAGAGCGAAAGAGAATAGACAATGACAACCCTACAGCGTTTTCCACACGCTCAGAACAAAAGGTGTCTGTGCTGCCGCATCAGTCTGACCCAAAATACAGAAGATTCTGTACACTCATCCTCCACAATCTAATGTAAGCCCCGGACAATTCTGCAAAGTCACAGCAAAAGAACGTCTCCTGTGGAAATGAGTCTTCCAAGCCACTGTTGTTGTCACAATACAAAATGTCGGCGATCGATCTTCTGCTGACCTGTCAATGGACTTAAAGACCCAAGAAATTGCAGCCTTTTTTTCCTCTTTAAAAAAGATCTAAAGCTATATTCATACTAAATGGGACTTAAACTTCAAACCTAAAAACTCCATAGAATCCTAGATTCTCAACTGGGGAGTGCACATCATGCTATGTAGGGATAGAGTTGACATAAGCATCGGTAACAAATTCAAATCCAGCTTATGCTGTGTGTTAAATCATCATGTCTTATTGTACTGTAAAAAAATAACCAGCAGTCAAACTGCTGCTATATTTAACCAAACAGCTGCTGCAATGTTTATGTAGAGAATCACAGAACAATCGTCCACCCACAGAAACTCTTGGCATTTTACCTGGGAGAGGAATTAAGTACCTGCAAATCAAATCAACTCAAAGCAGCACAGACCAAATTAAATATCTCACTACCACATCAATACTGTCTGGGTGAGTGAGTGTGTGTGTGTTGCTGATGAATGTTGAATTGTGAATGTGCGGCTGCATCCAAGGCTATATGGAACATACCCTGAATCCTATGAATTAAGTAAATAATACCGCCTCAGGCTGACTCATGCTGGAGGTTCAAATCTGCTAAATTGATTTCAATCTGTCTTGTACCTCACAGCTCATCTCTCCACTCTACTGCCTAATGAAGCAGAAATGCCTAATCAAATAAAAATGTAATCTCTACTCTGCACTCCCACACAGAGGTGAAGGCAAACGTTGCGGCCATTGATGGTCAAGTAGTTAAAGCTGCAATCTGCAACTTTTGTGTCCTACCCGGGAATCCAAACCCTGGTCTCCCGCATGAAAGACCACATTTATTTTCCACCTCTCAGATAAGAGGTAATCCCTGCTTTGGCCAAGGAATATATTGCGCTTATGAGCTTCAGGCAGTACTTCTTGTCAACCAGTAGGTGTCCTATCCAACACCAGGGTCCAGAAGTGTAGGGACACCACCTCCAGCCACTGCAGATGTGCTAGGTATATTGTATTAACATACTCTACCATACAGTTAAAAATGTAAACCTATCTGTATGGTAGAGTATAAACTAAAATGTTAATCATTAAAATAAGTTCCAGATTGCTGCTTTAAGACCTTCAGGTCCATGTACACCTATACTGTAGGTTACCATGAACTAAATCCCACTTGTGCCATCTGCCTGTACTTCCCCATTCACTGTCTCTCAATCACCTTAAACTGCCTCCTTTGATTTAACCATTTTCAATTTTAATTAAATTTCATGTCATTATTCAAAAATAAAAATACATTTTCAAACATTTTCAAAAATAGCAAATATAGAAGATCTACAAGCGTTCACAAGCTCACAACGTGAGCATGTTGTGAGCTTGTGAATTGGCAATTTTCGCAGTTTTTTAAATAGGGCTAAATACACAGGGGCAGCTCTGCTTTTTTCATATATAAATTATAAACCCGAAGGCATCCTGGGATTTACCACACATGCTATGTAGGCACACAACTGATCATGAGGTCATGGGGTCAAATCCCATGCCATCCTTTACCGCTGCCTTGCATTAATACTTTTAAATGTCTCCCTTCTCTCTTCCCTGTACAGTGAAAAGACACAGGAGACATTTAAATAGGCTAATAATAAAAACAAATGAAGTGAACACCGTCTTGCGGGGTCTCACCGTCATTATCGATGGCGAAGGGCACATTGGGAGTGATGATGTCATAGAAGCAGATCTGGCTGTACTGTGGGGAGCAGTCGGCATCCAGCGCCTCCACGCGCACAATGCGATCAAACAGGCGGCCCTCTGGGACCGAGGCTTCATAGCGACGCTCCACGAACACGGGGGAGAACTCGTTGACGTCATTCACACGCACATGCACCGTGGCCCTGAGGGGGGAGAGATGAGTGGAGAGAGGGAGAGAGGGGGTGAGATACGGAGACGGGGTTTTATTGTGATGATATGCAGAGTACATATCCTGCAGCGTTTCGCATGCATTCTTACATGGTGGAGGAAAAAAAACGCCATGGGAAATACTTAGCAAACACAGTTATTAAAAGAACAATACCTACAGAGCTGCTTAGTGGATGACTGTGGCAAGTGGGTTTTATTTTTGCTATGTAGCTTCTAGGTAAGAATGTGAGCTGCTCTGGATAAGAGAGCCTGATACATACATACCTAAATTGTAAATGGACTACATTCCCCGGATAAATATTCAAATGAGTTGAGAGTTAGGAGTGGGTGTGGGGTGGTAAATAGGAGAACTCAAAGCTGACTTGCTTGGGGGGTGACACTCAACCAAAACACTGGCAAAGACTTAAAAATGCACTTTTAAAAAATAGTTCCTAGCTCTAATACTACACTAGCGTAGGCTGACAATAAAGACTGTTGACAGGCTTTCAATAAAGAAGACGAAAACAAGCAGTTAAAAATGATTTAGACAAGAGGAGGGAATATTGCGTTGACAACATGATTGCAACATCCCAGGTCTGACTCAAGCTGAAGAGCTGTGTTGCATGTCTTTCCCACTCTCTCTGCCCTCAGTTTCCTGTCTCTCTGCTGTCATATCTAAAAAATTAAGTGAAAGAAATAATGTAGACTGTGAAAACTGACTTGTGTGATTTCTTGCTGTTGACTCCATCCGGGCCCTCTCCACAGTCGTAGGCCTGGATGGTGAAGCTGTGTTCCCGCTGGCTCTCGCAGTCCAGAGGCTCCTTGGAACGGACCAGTCCCTCTCCAGTGGAACGATCCAGAACCACCGCCTCAAACTGGACTGAGCCGGAACCAGATGGACCATTGTGCACCCGGAAGCCACAGATCTCCCCTGAGGTTGAAAGGATGAAGACAGCAGCAGTGTGAGGGATGTAAATAATTGGAGATGGTTAGTGAATATTGTGTTAGTAGCTAGCCCTATGCTATTCATTGTAAAAAATAAATTAAAATAAAACAACTAGAGGAAAAAAATATACAAAGGGTAAGTAGTCCCTGACCTATAAATCAAGTTGCACGAGGGGATTCAAATTAATTGATTTCAAACAAACAGCTGCTTTCATGTATCACAATACGAGCTTTTGTCAATACCATCCAGCCCTACTTAGAAGAACACAGAAATATCTGGAGAGTTTCATGAAGTAGCACTTAATTTGTCTTTGCAAAACCATCCTGACAGAATTAGAACAGAATGTCATTTATTAAGCCAAACAGCTCCCGGACAAACAGCACCTGATAGCCACCTTCTATGGATGAAATGAACCCAATCAATGTGAACAGAACCGCCCCGCCCACCCCTAGAGTGACGTTGGTGGATCCATTCTAATTTAAGCAGACAATGAATACTCTGCAGAATGGACTCAAAGTGTTCCCAAGCAGACGTGATAATCTTATTTCAGTATGCAGAGTAAAGCACTAATGCTGCTGTGCTGACAGATCCACCAATGAGGAGGTTGAATTACACTATGAGTCTGTCGGACTGTCTAAAAATAGTCGCGGCCATGATTGATTTCATGGCTTCTAATATTTATCATTCCTGAAGGAATACCCTGGTTTTCGATGGATGGACGCCGCCTCCACAATAGATAAACCCCTTCCGTCTGAATGTGGTCAAGTGAAGATTGTGTGCCTGTGGATTGTGTGTTATGGTGTGCGTGTGCATGTTGTGCATGTGCCAAGATTGTGTATGTGTGCGCGTGCACCTATGTGTGTGTATGTGTCAGTGTGTGTTTTATGATGAAGTACATGCAACCAAACAGATATAAATATCCCTCCCTTTACAATGGTCAGCTAGCTACAGTGTCTTCTTGCAGCCACACCACCTGGGCCAAATGAAAGCTAAATATATTTCAAATATTGCCGACGCCGAGCACTAGAAGGGCTGGGTTTGGGTTTGACCTATTTTCCTCAGGAGACATTTCTGTGCCTCTTCAACTGTAAGCACACTGTCGCACACGATAGCTCCAATATTTGTGCCTATTTTTGAATGATGCCTTTTTTGTGTTCAGGTATGACCTCCTACAACATATAGACCCTACACTGGTGTAGGTTTTACTATATGGTGTAGGTTTTACTAAGTATAGAGTCTATACTTAGTAAAAACGGACCTGAGTTGCACTGACTGAACTTGGTTTGTTCTTTTTCAATCTACACCAAATGTCTTCACCAAAAATAAGCTATATCTATAAGCTTACAATGCGTCACAGCGTGTTGGTATTTTTCGGCAATTTTTGGTGGATGTTCCCCCCAGAAAATGGATGATGGGGTTAAGTGGTTAAACATCAAGTATAAAGTTATTTTCAATCTAATGGAAACTGATATTCTCTTTCCTCATGACATACTGTACATACTGGAGGAAAGATTTACATATTTACGTACCGTAATATGACATAAATGTAAGGTGCTATAATCAATGTAATTCAGGGGTGCCGTGGATGCAAAAGTTATTTACTGGGGTGACCAGAGCCAAAACGTTTTTGAGAACCTCTGCTCTAGAGTGAGTGATGCCCAGGGGCATAACACCAGGAAGAGATCATTTGACCACCTTCCCCCAGAATTTGGCTCAAACATGGGTAAAAATCTACTATGCTGCCACCAAAATGTGGAATGACCTACCAAATACATAAAGGTTCTCGACTCCCTACTCAAACTCAAAACTAACCTAAAACAATATACCTTATGATTCTACTGAGCTTTATTCCAATATGCTTTGTAGTGTATTGTATTGTATGTATTATTATGTATTACTGATGATGAAGTGAGTACAATGGACCAAATTGGAAACAAGCCCTGGGGCTTTTTGTGTTATCCTTTTAGCATAACATTTGACTGTACTACCTGTACTGTAAATAATCATGTTAATAAAGTATTCAATCAATAAATCAATCAATCAATCAATCAATCAATCAATCAATCAATCAATCAATCAAAAAAACAGTCTAGATTGGGGGTCACAGATAAAGAAAAACATATCAAATGGAAGTTCGTAGCCTAATGCATATCAAACTGGAGGTCCTTGAAATTAAAACAGTTGAGAATCACTGCAGTACATTATATATACAGTGGCTCATTCTCCACAGCCCTTATCAGAACATCCCACGGCCCACTTTTGGATCCCGTCCCCAACAGGCTGAGGCACACTGATAGAAGGCCAAATGTATGTGCATTGTTACCAGCATAGTGCAGGGGAGCGTCTTTGTCCAGGGCAAAGAGTGGGGGATTGAGCAGCACCGTGTTGTCATTCTCCATGACAATCCCTTGGTACTCCGTCTCGATCCATGGCTTGTGCTTATTGGCTGAAAAGGAACAGAGGAAGCAGGAGAGACAGAGAGACAGAGAGACAGAGAGACAGAGAGACAGAGAGACAGAGAGAGAGAGAGAGAGAGAGAGAGAGAGAGAGAGAGAGAGAGAGAGAGAGAGAGACCAGCACAGAGGCTTTGGGTTAAACGAAGCAATTAGAGAAGAACAAACGAGTCTATTTTTAACAGCCCCCATTATGGCAGAGGACAGAGTGACTATGTGTGCATCTCATGACTGGAGAAACACACAATGTATGTATGTGTGTTATGTGTGTGACCAGTGACCACAAACACGATTTAATGACTTTCAGGACACACACACACACACACACATACACACACACACACACACACACACACACACACACACACACACACACACACACACACACACACACACACACACACACACACACACACACACACACACACACACACTCTCTTTCTCTGCTACACCACACACCTTGCTGGCTGACAGAATAATTAAAACCAAGTCAGATTTCACCTTATCACAGAGAGCTATATTGCACATATCAATCAGCCATGAGTATGCCTGCCAAGGGCGCCAAGCCTCACAGGCGTACACAGACAGAAAAAAATATGTGCATGTCAAAATCAAATGGCAGTTGTTTCGCTACAAATTCACCTTTAATTGCGAATTAATTATTCAGCCCTCTGCTGTGTGTTCTCTGCCGAATGATCAAAGGCCAAGTTAATGAGCTAGAAGGATGACAATTTTACACTCCAAAAATCAAAGAGCAAAACAAAAGGCCCAGCGCACAGCCACTCGGCTACGTCTTCCCGTCTCCTTTAACGGCGCAGAGCGACACTAACTGCTGAGTCTGCTGCCTTCTGCACGGAAAGGAAAAAAAAAGAAACTGAACCACCATGGACACTTGTGTTGTGCAATTACTCCGTTACGCTCACTGCCGCGGTGAGATTCTCTGGAGAACAAGACCAAGGAATGACTGCGGCTCACTTTATGCACAGCAAAATCCTCAGTGTTCATTTAACTCTGAGAGTACACAAGTGGAACAACATTTGGTTCCATTCGTATACTCTCTGAGTTACAGACCCGTTAAGGGTCCATATGGTTCCATTTGTACACTCTCGCAGTTGCAGACCCGTAAGGGTCCATTTGGTTCTCTCTACTGTGGTTTCAATAATTTAGTTGGGGAAACCCTGGGTCCATTTTTACATACTCATAGGTAAATAGACACTGAGGAGTTTGCTGTGTGAGAGAGCTTGGTTCAGAGACAGGATCAGGGGGCACTGCCGGAGGACTCTTCCCCCCAGTCACAAACACTCATCCTTCCTTCAAGGTCCGAGCTGATGCCCTCCCCTCCTCCGCCTGCAGTTCCTCAATCATCTGCTTCTGTCCATACTTTGGTCATTTATCTCCCCTCCCTGTCCACCACCACCTCCATCCATCCATCCATCAACCCACCCCTCTGTCCACTCTACTCATCCCTCCATCCCTCCTTTATATAGAGTTAATCTGAGCATCAGGGCAGTGGATTACAGATTGAGAGGCATCCCATTCCATTGCCCTCTCTCTCTCTCTCTCTCTCTCTCTCTCTCTCTCTCTCTGTCTCTGTCTCTGTCTCTCTCTGTCTCTTTCTCTCGAACGCCTCCTCTCTCTGTCACTGTAGTCTCTACATAACATCCTCACGTCTCCCCCCCGCACCCCTTCCTCCAACACACACAAGCACTCCCTCTCTCTTCCTTTTCCCCCCTCCGATGTCACCTGATCTTGTGAACGCACCCCCCCCCCCCCACACTCACACACTCACACACACACACACACACACACACACAACCACCTGCTCCAATTTCTCCTTAACCGTCCATTTCTTCATCATCAAACTGTGTCTATACTCTGTACCTCCTGTGCCTAGTCCCCGGAGTCCACCTCTCAACCTGTCACCTCCTCCCGCGTATCTTCTTCTCTCCTTCTCTCTTTCTCTTTCTCCCTCTCCCTCTCTCTGTCTCCCGTTCTCTGTCTCCCAGTATTTTTGTGTCATTCCATCTCTCCTTCAATCACCCTCTCTCTTTCTCTCTACGCCCTCCTCGTCTCTCTGCGTCGCCTGACTCGCCTCCCTTTCTCCTCTGATACCCCCCTCCACACACAGACACACACACACACACACACACACACACACACACACACACACACACACACACACACACACACACACACACACACACACACACACACACACACACACACACACACACACACACGCGCGCGCACCCACAAACGAGCGCACACGCACACACGTTTGTCTCCTTCTCCTGCATTGTGATAATAATTTGGACGATGATGTTGAATCACCGTCACTGTTATCTACAATCATAAATCTGACACAGAGTGGGAGAAAAAAGATTCGTCATCTCCTCGACTGTCCACAATACTGATGACACAAGCACACACAGACACGTCGCAGACACACACAACGGGGGTCTTCCTCGCGGTGCACTCACAACATACATCAAAATGGACGGATACAGACAGAGGTGCACAATAGATGGACGTGGCATTCTCCAAGGTGCATGTTATATGGCATGTGTACGCCATGTAACCAGTAAATACAGCCTAAAAATGGGGATCTAATGAGAAGACAACAGCCATTGCTCTGACACACGTACACTGGTAGGTGTGCTGCCATGGCGATAGAAAAAAAGCATATTCAACAATACACAACAATTGACAGAAAAAGGAGGAGGAACTGACCTTTGTTGCCAGCGGCAACCGAAGTCAAGCAAAGGAGGAGGAAGGAGAGAAAATTCATTCTGTCCATCTGAGGGAGGAACAGAAAGGGGGGAGGAATAGGAGAAGAGGAAGAGACAGAGATGAATACAGTAGCATGCATTAGGAAGTGACCAACACTGGAAGACATAAAGATAACAACACAGGCGGAGAAGAGAGACAGACTCAAAACTCAGACCTAGGGTTGGAAGAAATGTCAAGAGTTTTTCATGACTCTATATTGTTATTACCATATACATAAACATACTGTTTACTTACATACATACATACATACATACATACATACATACATACATACATACAGTACATACAGTACATACATACATACATACATACATACATACATACATACATACATACATACATACATACATACATACATATAGGCCTATGTACATATGTTTTTGGGAGGAAAGCACAGTGGGAAAACATTTGCATACAGGCTATAACATGCTCTAGAGCTCATTGCTGGTGATACTCTGACTCAGATCACGGCATCACTGAATCCAACAGCATGAAGGAATCGTTTATCTAGAAATATCCTGTTCTCCTAGAGCGCTATATGGCTATGCTGTTGTCTTGTGGTTAGCGCATTCCTGCAAAACGAAAATGTAATGTGTGTGCAGTTTTGGATCCATCTGCATGCACGCACCTGGTCGTACGTGTGTGTGTGTGTGTGTGTGTGTGTGTGTGTGTGTGTGTGTGTGTGTGTGTGTGTGTGTGTGTGTGTGTGTGTGTGTGTGTGTGTGTGTGTGTGTTTTCACACCTAATTGTGGTGTGGAGGGAAAAAAAATGCAGCTGCACCTGACACAACTATAAGAATCCCATGGAGTCAGCAGGTGACATATGGCGACGATGACAATTTCCATTAGGCTGCAACATACATTCATTCCCTACCTCAAGATAAATTAAGTGGGTTAACATTTATAAACGATTGCTGCATATATGAATTCAACCCGTGTGCTCTGGATGCAGTGGAAATAAGGCTGGTCAGGCAGGATTCAGACTTATCGGTAGAATTCAGGACTATAGCTACATACATGCATAAAAACTGTTAAAATGTTGGTCATCACTGAGAACTGAAAATAGAATAGGATTGTAAAATGAATGAATGACAAGAGCAAATATACATATATGTGTGTATGCATTTAAATGTGAAGGATTTATATGATTACATATGTGTTGAACTTGAAATAGTCACAACATACATTGTATTTGATAAAGCTGTCTGTGTACTGTACATGATGACCACAATAAAAAAAACACATTTTCAAGAAAAGCTACATACATGCGTATTTGCCAATGCGACAATAATCAATCGATTTTCAAAAATTTTACTATTGCCCAGACATCACAGTATGCGATCAAGCGTGGGGGTCAACGCCTGCTTTATCAATATTCTGATCATACAAGCAAGGAGTAAGCATGTCACAGATATAATGTATAACGGCAAAAATAACGGCAAATTGACGTTGTGGTGGATTTCACATTACCGTGGCGAGTATCATGATGATGATGATGCGTTCGGTACCCGACGCTCTCCTCGCAGCATCCGCTGCTTTCTCACGCCCCTGGTCCCCTGGTCCCCCCGACAAACACACACCACACCACAGGAGACGCAAAGTCTGTCCTGCTGCTTCTGTTAGTTAGGGCGATGATGCTCGTAAAAACGAAACACTCTTTTAGATGAATGTATAAGGCTGTGTGTGTGTGTGTGTGTGTGTGTGGAGTGGACGGAAGATCGAGAGAGCGATGCCCTTGTTTTTGGTTAGACGTATGATGATGGAGGAGGAGGAGGAGGAGGAGGAGGAGGGGGGGGGGCGATGGGAATATTACGCTGGGCGTCGATCCCTCCTCCCCTTTCGGCGCTTCTTCAACCCGCCCACACTGCGTCCTTCTCTCTCTCTCTCTCTCTCTCTCTCTCTCTCCCTCTCTCGTTGCCATGTCCGACTATTATAAGCGACTTTGGGCTTGTTTTTCTGTTAAGTTGCTTGTAGCGGGTTAGTTTTTTGGGTCCTAAATGTTGTTTAAACCAGTGGTTCACAAACATTTTCATGTCAAGGACCCCCCCCCCCCCCCCAAATTAATACATATTCGTAGACGCAACCTTCTAAAAAATATTTGCACCACGACGTGCCGACGCGTTGAGAGCTTGTAGATCTGCTATTTTCAAATAGCCAATTGGGTTAGAGTGGTTGCCTCTTTTGGGCTTATAGACCTGGTTGCTTGTTTCTCTCCAAGAATCTGGCAACACTGCTCTCTCTCTCTCTCTCTCTCTCTCTCTCTCTCTCTCTCTCTCTCTCTCTCGCCAACCAGCTCCCTGCCAAATTGCTGTTCTTGCTTTTTTCCTCCTCCACTCCTCTGAATGCATGTGGGGGTGGAGGTGGGAGACGAGTCAGACCCAACAGAATCATTCATTTCGTCATAGATATTCATGTTCATAGATAGCTCCCTATACCGATGTTTGATAAATGACAGGATGGGGTCTCCCTCTGCATTCCAGTGGCACTGCCACCTCTTCCCTCCTCCAGACCAGGTCCCCCCCCCTGCAGTGTTGCCAGATTGTGTGGGAGAAACAAGCAACCAGCTCTAGGAAAACAAGCCCAAAATAAGTCTTAAGTGTTCAAAAATAGTTTTAAAATACTGTTAAACCTATAATATTGTGTAGTAGTGTACAATTGCTATTTAAAAAAATAATAATCTTGAAATAAAATGTGGAATATTTGGAAGATGTTTTTAAACATTCTTCTAACAACACAAATCTGGGACAGGGCCCCCCTGGCACAAATTTATTTTTCAGAAGGGGGTTAGGGAGGGAAACATACATATTAATTAGGGGTCCATGACATATGAAAATATTTGACAACTACTGGTTTAACTAATAAATAAATAAATGGAAGCAAGCCCAAATAAGCAACTACACTTTAGAAACAAGACCCAAAAAACAGCAACAACCAATATTTGCAACCTTACAGAAAAAGAAGCCCAAAGTCGCTTATAATAACAGACATGGCAACACTGCTGGTCCCCCCTGCATCTTCACACTGCCCAGACTGCAAAATGACGTCATATCGCCCCTCTTGCCCTGTAGCTCCTGTCAAACAGATGGAGGGCAATGCTCGGGAATGGGACAAGCACACGCGCAAGCGTGCACACACACACACACACACACACAGACACGCACCATGAGAAAACATTAAGCAAAGAACGCCACACACTTTTTTTTAAATCCAGCATTTTAATGAACATTACAAAATGTATTTAAAATTACCCCCCCACCCCATTTTTTTCCTTTTCCTATTTTACATTTGGTAGCAATAAGGCAAAAAAGTAGTCTCTTGAAACAATTATTTTACATCAATTAATAATCACTGATGCAATTTATAAATATTAAAATCGGGGTCTTGCTGCTACAATGAGATGCAACACGTCTCTGCATTCGAAGGGTTTCATTCAAAAATGTGATCCATCTGGATGTTTTATTTTCATCGTGCTCGTATAGGCTACATACATACAGCATATAGCTTCATATTAATGTTAAATATATGAAAATCTCTGCTTACTTTTTTCATAGATATGATCACATAATTTTAGTAACCTACCCCCACACCCAAAAAATAAGGAAAATAAAAAACGTAACATTTTGTAATGAAACCCTTCTTTTTGAGAGGGGAAGCAGAGTTGTGGCTCTCCCTTCACATACTGTGCCTCAGACTACACCATCCAGGCCCAATAGAAAATCCTTCCCTTGGCGAGATGAGATGATCCAGTCTATATTCATACCAACTTCTATTGAAAATAAAAAAGATGAAGAGTCAGAGCGCTCCTGATGATATTAACCATAATGAAACAGTGCATAATGCATATCACTCAATACAAAAAGGTGGTGATAATTAAATGTCTTATGATCTCCAGTTAAACATAGTAGACAACCCCCAGGTACCCAAAACAGCTTGAGCCCCCAATTTGTGTAGATCTGAGATTAGAAGAAGTGAGTCGGGAGAGCAGTGGTCATCATGAGGTTATAAATGCGACCATGTGACCCAAGGGCTGTGGGTTTGAATCCCTGGATTGGGTGGGTAGAGGAGACAGAGACGCCGTCTCCTCCATAACAGCCAGTGATGTGTTATGGAAATGCAACTGAAGCTCTAAATAATCAGAAGAAAAGCTGCTCAGTGGTCAATATTAACTGTGGTTGAACTAGGCAGCATCCAGGAGTGTAACTGTGTTGAGTGTGAAGTATGTAAATAAGAATCGATGCTCACTTAAAATGTATCTGAATACAAGTACTGTACAGGTTTTAAAAAAATGTATTTGTGGTTTACATAGACCAGTTTCTAGTTTAGCATTACCTTAAGAATACATTGCAAGGTATGTTTATCGCCAAACAAGATTAAGAGTCCAAAAGCCCTACTAGTACCCCCTAGCCACTGTGCTGGACCACAATGGTTTGAATGCACCAACATTGCATCCACTCAGTGGGGTAAAAATAAAAAGTTAATTGAAAGTTTTTTTCTGGGGATGGAGATATTGCATATTCACTTAAGTAGTGTGCAGGGTGACATTTTGGTCTGAGGATGGCACTAAAGGTGCTGGGGTCACTCAAATGGGTAGGGTTCATCGTCGATTCTAGGGAACATGAATGCACTCAGCATGTTTCATGCATTTTGAGATATATTGCATGCAAAATGTAGGTCCAATGGTGGTGCACTGCTAGAGGAAAGGACATGGGGTCACCAAAATCAGTACGGTTCATCATTCAGGGAGCAGGAAGGTGCACAGCAAATTCCATGACAGCAAGTAGTTTTTGAGATATCTTGTTTGGTGGGGAAAGGTGACAAAAACTGAACGGTATTCATCTAAAAACATCTTATTGTTTAGGCCAGCAAGCAGTATTATGTAGAAGCACAAGGCATTATGGTCTATGTAAACCACTGCAGAGTAAAGTTAGATCAATTCTTTCAGATCAGTGCAAGTGAGGGCTGAGGCCTATTGTAGGAGAGACGAGATATGAGGAGCAAAGAGTAAACAGAGATGATACGGTAGTTGGCAGGAAAAGTCCCTATAAATAGGATTGACAGGACATGTACAATGAAAAAACCCTTTGATGGAATCTTATCCAAAGCTACAAAATTTTCTTTTTCTTTTTTTTATTAAACCTCCTAAAATAGCTATATAAAATCAAGTCTCTCATCACAAAAAAATGAAAATCAAATGAAAACCAGAATAAATGTATAAACATTCATTGAAATACAAGGCAATTTTTGAGCTGAGTTGTTGAGTGTTAGTATACAGTGTTGTTTTACAGTGTTTCGTTTGTGAGTGAGTGCCACAATCCCATCCTCAATATTATCATTCCCCGTCAGAGCAGCAGTCCTTACTTTTCCAACAAGCAAAGAAAATGCATGTCATTATTATTACATCTGAAAGTGCCAAATACATTATTGTTGTGCCTGAACCTTTTGCCCTGTTAAGGTTCACTATGAGTGACTGTGGGGAGCACATGAGTTTAGAGAGACAGAGGGAAATAAATCCAAACAAAACTAGTACAAAGAGTCATTACCGACTGACTCAAAACCCGTGACTGGCAAGTGCAAAACTTTGTGTACACAATACTTCAGTCTCTCAAGTTCTTTGTGCCCCGCCCACATACAAAAAAAAGAAAGAAATTAACAAAAGAAAAACAGGAAATCACCCCTGATTGGCTCACGATTACCCATGTGGCACAACGGTCACTTCCTGTAAACGTTTTCTCCCAATGTTTGTAAAAACTCCCACCCACATTTTTTTTAAAACACAAAAAAATATATAGAAAGAATTTTATTTTACACTGACATATAATATATATTACTAAAGGCCTTAAAATATTTTCTGATCTGTTCCTTGTTAAGACAGTTCCCTTCAGATGCATCCTGGGTGGATAATCAGCTAGCGACCTGGAGAGGAAAACAGAGTGACATTCAAAACATTACATAACGCATGTAAGCTAAAGCAGAGTTTCGAGAAAAAAAAAGCTAAATTAAATTAACCTCAAAACCATACTTAAATGACAGACTAGCCTCACTGAAGAATACTGAAATCAATTTACTCACTTTAATTTTGTTTGTTTCATTTACACAATGCAGAATTCGTCCCATCCTAGCTATAAGGAGCAGTGGGGCAGCTACTGAGCAACGCAAAAGGGACCAGATCCAGTTCTAAGACCAGTGCCTTGGTCACGGGCCTTGGCAATGAGTATGTCCTTAACATAGGGTGACCATATATTAAGCCCCTCAAACCAAGTGCCTTGATTCAATTCGCACGTTCGTCTTGCACACGCACGCCCATTCATGCACGCACATGCACCATAGGTGTTGCATACAGACAACGACTCAGCGTTGAATTCAGACACGCAATGCATTTGTTCATGTTTTCTGATTGGGTTAGGTGAGTATGTTACATGAAAAGAATACGATAAACGCCTATGCAACCACTGAAAACAACTATTATTGTAATTCTGGCAAAACTGGGACAAATTTGTAGAGAATGCTGAAAACCGGGACATATTAGTGTTTTAGAGATATTCGGGACAGCTTGAAAACGGGACAATCCCGGCCAACCGGAAAGTCTGGTCCCCCTACCCAAACATGTGTTATGTTGGGAGGAACCCGGAGCACCTGCAGGAAACCCACGTGATCACGAGGAGAACATGCAAACCCCACACAGTCACAGAGAGACCACAGTCAGGTTCAAACCGAGAGCCTTCTTGTTGTGAGGCAACAGTGCTAACCACTGAGCCACCATGGCTGCAACCCTTTGGGCTTTTCAGGAACTCAAATTTAAATAAGTATTACAGTCAAATCTGAAAAGAAGTACAGGTTGTATTGAAAATCTACATTACAGATGGTCTACAGGCGAAACTGTCTGTCGCACGTCACTGATCATTCATCACTTCTCCCATAGAAAGGTGATGGCATCCTTTTCTTTTTTCACTTTTTCTACTCTGTACATGTATTTTGATGTTATTTTTTATGCTATGTTCATGAATTGAATAGTATACATAGGACCACAATGGAAACAAGTCCCCAGGACTTTTTTGTGTTATGCTTTAAGCTCAAATGTCTGACTGTACCTCGTGCTGTTCACATTTCTGTCAAATAAAGTATTCAATCAATCAATCAAAACGGTCTGGTTTTAACTGAGCTATCAATTTACGTTCAACTGGGATTTGGTAGAGTATCACTCTGATAAATAAAAACACCTAGCAAAAACAGGTGGTTTGTTATAATTGGTTTACCGGGTAGAAGTTTAGTCCTCCTTCTTCTCAGTCCGTTCTTTCCGGGGCACCAGTGCCTTACGGAGGTATGGTATGATTAAATAGGCTGTGAAGAAGAACAAGTGACCGCAGAAATAGACCGACGAATACACCTGGAAAACAGAGGGCACAGAACTCAATTAATTTAAAAGGTTTTTCCCCACACAAACATAAACAACCAACCATGTTGCTTTGTTTCTTAAGAGGTAATGATAATGGTATTGCATGTATAATCAACATACTGTATATCCGGATAACATAACTAGCATCTATCTCTAAATACTAGGCAAAGTAGTAATGCAAAGAAATATTGTGTACTCTGCACCCATTACGCCCTCCCAGTGAAGGTTTATTATTATTAAAAAAAAAATCAGGTTATGGCATAACGACTAAATTGTGGAGAAAACCAATACAACAATAAAACAAAACTGTGCAGACCGAGTCCATGGTGTGTGTTCTTATACTGTATGTGCCGAGGTACCTTAAGCCATTTGTCGTAGGTGAAGAGGCAGAATGCTACTAGAGGGTAGCCCATGAAGAGCCAGTGGACAAACTGTTGAACTATATAGATGAGAGGGTACGCAGGACTGTTGGCCAGTTTGGTCAGCGATGGACTGTCCCTTATCAGCGCCTGGGCCTGGGACAGACAGACAGACACAGTTTTGGTAATCAAATATAACAATGGTTATACAACTACAGTAACTATGATTCCTAAGTTTGATAATATTTGATTACACGTGGATTCAGCCTTATGCCACTTCTTAATTTATTTATTTACCAGGGACAGTGCACATTATTCAACATTTCAGTTTTCACATCAACATAAATGAAATCTACGCGAACCGGTGGTTCGCGTAGATTTCACAAAAAGTGCACTTTCTGAAATTGTTGATCCACTTCCGTTTCCGGTAGCACCACCGGAAACGGAATTATTCGGGTTCCGTTTTTTTTCGATCGTATC
This sequence comes from Gymnoscopelus braueri, assembly GCF_963280865.1. Taxonomy (NCBI): domain Eukaryota; kingdom Metazoa; phylum Chordata; class Actinopteri; order Myctophiformes; family Myctophidae; genus Gymnoscopelus; species Gymnoscopelus braueri. Next base: position 19,184,958 of record NC_137605.1, read on the forward strand.
CGCTTCCTGTCTGGGATCCCGTCTAAAACTCGATTATCTCGGTTGTGTTTTTTTCTCCTCGCTGATCACTGTTTAGCGTATCTTCAAGATGGCGGCTCGGATTTGGAAAGGGTTTTCGCTGGCCGTTTAACACAGATCCCCTGTGCGTTTAGAACCAAATGAACGCGCACTTTTAACTTATTTAGCAAGGTCTGTGGCGACATGAAAAAAACAACAATCAAACGCTGGCACTGGTGAGTACATTATGATATTAACCTCTGGCATGGAATGTGTTAAGGTTACATTTCAAATGATTCAATTCTCAGACATTGTGTCCCAATTTCAGATACATTGAGAAATGTGTCTATTGCAGGTTGTGTTGCAAATCTGGCTTGGCCATTTGTCTCTAGAGCAACGATGGACAACTGGTATGTTAAGCATTCTGTGTAAAGTATCAGTCTAGAATGTTACCCACAGAAACACAAGTAGGATTAGTCCCTCAGACCAAAGTATATCAGTTATTGCTCTGTGTCTAAATCAAATTAGTTCATAAACTATTTTTTTAACAGGTGAGCAGTGCATATTCAGCTTTCTCTGTTGTTAACATTGACCTCTGACAGACACACTTTAGAAGCAAAATGCATCATTTTGGAAAATGATCAGTTCACATTATGCCATGCTGTATTTTAATTCATAATGACCCTAGCAGCAAGTAAGCTGTATAATATTTAACTGTAGCACTATCCAAGCATTTACCATTCAAAATGAAATTTTGGGTGGTAAATCAAATCCAAAGTAATTAGTCATCCTAAGGTGAACAATGGAACTTTTACAATGGAACTTTTGGAAGAAAATATGTCCCCAGCATGTGTACAAGGACACGTATTCAAACAAGAACCTCAAGAGCATGAGAGACGACGTAGAACAGGGAGCTTACCTGAAAACTATTAATCAAATGAGGGCCATGGTAGCGCCACACATTGAACTGAACTCCTGATGCAAGCATTGTAGTGACATAATTGGACCATTTTATTATACTATGACAGTTGCATGAGGTAGGACCACATTTGTTCAATTTGAAAGTTCCACCATTAACTGATTCACTGCCAATCACGTAGATCTACATTTTTTTTTTTAATGTTTTTTGTTTTCCAATTTCACCCAAAGACCAAGGAGATATGATTAGTTGAAGATCTAGACTCCTATCCACTTCCTTGTTAACTTAAAACTTAAAAATGCTGTATTTCGGCTCCTGAGTACTTTTTTTTTTCCAATGAAAAACTCTGGCACTGGCTAAAAAAATATGAAAATACCTCCGGCAGTTAATGGGTTAAGACCTTTTGTAGGATTGAAAGATAAATTGGGGTTTGGAGGACAGACTTGTCTGAGTGTGTCAACAGAGATTTCAAGCTGTTAATAATATATCTTAGAATTTGTTAACAGCCCTGTGAATGTGTGTGAGCTTCACAGAGCCTTCTTGTTTTCCTCATATAACCTAAGGAATTACTGTTCAGTAACAAAAGCAAAGTTACCCATCCCCGCTTCAAAGACTGGCCTCTGTCTGTCTGTTACGTACCTGTCTTTCTACAGTGACAATGATGAACTCCATGGAGAAACAGAGGAGGTATCCGGAGTGCAGGCCGTGCCAGATAGACAGGAACACCAGCGTGAGGACTTGAGATAAGAACTTATTGCCCAAGAACTTCAAACGTTTGAACACATGCCTGGAAAATAAGACGACAAAGCAAGCCATGACATGAGGCATCATTTGTCTTTACACCTATCACTGATCAGTCCATGAGGACAGGAGGCAAATGAGGAGAGAAGTCTAAAGCTTAATTTATACCCCACTGCACAAGGGTATTGCTTCCCAAAAAGAACAAAATCTACAAGCTTGTGCCGACATCACAGTGGGACTTACTGCTGATTGCTTCTCTCCAGAGAGAATAATATGGTTGTACAGTATCTGATCTAATGCAAGTCACAGAAAAGAGCATTTCACCAGAAAACACAAAATGGTTTGTTCTGCACATAATCTCACACAGACTCCCACTGATATTATAAATAGTCTCGCTCTAACTGCTTGTCTTTAAAGTTGTTTAGTGAAGTAGGGACACATGTATCTTTAATTACAACTCAGTGAAACTATGCAAATGAGATAAAGAAAGATTGCTCGTCCTAGAAGGGATACTGTTATGAACCTGTCAGTTTCAAAGACTAAGTTAGACACACAAAGCATTGCAAACAATCACCCAATTAACTACAGACTGTAGGAGGGGAAAACTTAATTCGAGAGAATCAGTTACACTGAATGCAGTCGGTGACAATACAATATGGTTGTATCGTTGAGTGCAAGATGACAGCAAAGTGGTGCTTTTAGAGCCGTTTACCTCCACATGGCTGTACAAGGACAGCCAACCAATAAGCCGCTTAATGGGTTTTTCTACCAACTTCCCCATAGCTACTTATCAACTCGCACTCCTCTCACCTGCCAGAGTGCCAGTTGTTGTTGCATAGCAACTGGAGATGACAGGAAACATCTGAACTTGATTCTCCAGAACCGACACTGCTTGTCAGTTCAATTGAGGTCTATATCAGTCGGTTCTCAGCCAGGAGTCCTTAACCCATTAAGACCGGGAACGCATCCGTGTCATTTTTTATTTCTTTGGCTATTCAAAAATAGCAGATATACAAGCTCATAGCGCGGCACCGAGTGCCGCGCTAGGAGCTTGTAGATCTGCTATTTTTTTTTAATCGTGAAAAATTATTTTCCCGATTTTTTTAAAAAAAACGTGGGATTTCGATTTTTTTTTTAGAATCGCCTCAGGTCTTAATGGGTTAATGGGGTTCCCAACTAAATTATTGATAGTTAAATCTTCACCATTATTACCTGTACAAGAATTTTCACAACTAGAGAATGTACAAGAACATTTATCTCTACACCTACAGTAAAGGAATTATGGACCAAATTACAGACCAACAATGTTCTTGGAGATAAAAATCTTAAAAAATGGGGGTCCATTCCTGCCCACCACCACGGAAGTTGTGGGTTCAAAGGTGGGTTTGTCGAGCTTCTATTCAAACACAATTGGCCTGTGTTCGTGGGAGGGAAGCCGGGGCGGGGAGGGCGATAATCGCCACCGCACGTATTCCTATGGGCTGGGGCAGCACCTGTCAGCAGGGAGTGTTGGGCGGGAGGAGTAGGACGAAGCCTCTACGTCCTCCCGGTGGGGGCTCCTCACTGGCAGGCGAGTCAGTAGGATACAACAGCAGTGACAACACACAAAGAATGTGTGTGTGGTGAGGAATTGATTGGCATAACGACTAGAGCATGGCCTAATGTTTATCAAATTGGGGGTCCTTGAAATTAAAAAGGTTGAGAATCACTGCTCAACAGTATTTCATAGTACTGCTGAAGACAAGAGCAACAGCAACATTTTCTATATTCTCAAACAATAAAGACTGAACTGAGGGTTTTTCCGTGACTTTAACTGTACACTTTAGTGCCAAGAAGCAAAGAAAATAAAAAGGTAAATTGTTAAAAACTCCCATGTTAATCTTCAACTCAAACCCGCTGATGCGTTTCCTGAATATATCCTTGTATTTATTGTACCTTATGATAAAAGTCAGGTCCTTTCAACAGAAAGAGTTTGCCATAATCAATTTGGTTTTCTAAGCGTACCATTTTGACAGACCGAGCTACCTTTGTTATCATGGCCTCAACAATGTAGCCTTTTGTCAGCGTAACACTGATGTACGTACAATAGGTACTATGTTGTAGTCCTGACGAAGGTTATGTTTATCTAAAAATGTTAGATGTTGTAACTGGGTCCTTTTGTTATCAAAATGGCTTGAATGTGTGCCAGAGGAATTATAAGTTGGTAGTAAAGTGTACTTGCCTAAAAATAACTACCGGTAGACCCGTTTAGCATGTAGGTCGACCAAGGAGAGACATTTTAAGTGTGACTACACTTAGGGATGACTGCTTGCTCTGTACTGTGACAATATGTCCAAATGAGTGAGGTGACCCGGTGAAACAGGTGTGTTTAACCTTAGACACAAAGGCTGACTTGTTAGGGGTTCTAATTTGGCTCAAATGTCATTTTGATTCTCCAACAACTCTTTACTTTCACACACAAAGTATGTGCATGCATGCATGCACAGTATGTATGTATGCATGTATGCGTGTGCACACATTCATACACACACACACACACACACACAGTTATTCATTTTACACAGAAGGTATACAATCAGAGAAAAATAAACCATAACAGAACACAAATAAAAAAAATACGAAACCATAATAATACAACACAGGCCGGAGTGATTGAAATACTATAAACTTGTGTGTATATATGCACACACGTGTGTAATGTGTATATACGTGTGTGTGTGTGTGTGTGTCTAATATTTATAATTCCTGAAGGAATACCCTGGTTTTCGATGGATGGACGGTGCCTCCGCAATAGATAAACCCCTTCTGTCTGAATGTGGTCAAGTGAAGATTGTGTGCATGTGGATTGTGTGTATGTTGTGCATGTGCCAAGATTGTGTGTGTGCACGCACGCATGTGCGTGTGTGTGTGGAGGGGCATACTATAGATTTTCCTTTTAGATAATAATCACTAGCAGTTATGAAAACTACTGCATGGCCAGATAAAAGTTTATATTTATAGGTAAATGATTGTCCTATTAAATTATGGAGGGCCAGATAAAACAGTAGGTATAAATGATTGACACCTCAGTCAACTATTCATTATTGCAAACTACTGACGTTGCCAACTTTTACTTTTACCTCCATTCTGAAAGTGACAGGTATAGATATTCCCCCTGTAGTTCCTGCTTCCTTCACTGTGATCACGAGTACAGTAGTGATGTAATTGGTTGTAATCTCATCGGCAGCTCCCATAATTATACCAGAAGGAACGCCCTCAAAATAAATTAAAGGGGTGCGAAAGTCGAGATAAAACTAATTGATCCCTGCAGGGAAATTCAGGTGTCAAAATGAAACACAGGATAGGTACATGTAAGAGTAGCGAAATAAGAATGAAACACAGGATAGGTACATGTAAGAGTAGAGAAATAAGGATGAAACACAAGATAGGTAGAGTAGAGAGATAAGAATAATAAAATAAAACGGTCCCACAAAACATGTTTTCAGGTGTTAACTGATATCCAGGTGATGTTAAAGGTTCTATGACATTCATTTTCACTTTTTTTTTTTAAATGTTTTTTTTGGGGGTTTTATGACCTCAATTACACCCAAAAAATCTGAACTTTGAACATTCAGTGGATTTTCTGTGGTCTGGGGTTTTCTGAATAATTAGGCTGAAAAGTAATCTGAGCTTGGCCCTTGGGCAGTGAAGTCACAGGCCATTAATCCCGCCCACTCTCCTCCTCGCCCCTCCCCTCCACTATCCTTTCCTTTGGGGGGGGGGGGCGGAGCAGAGGCGATGATTGACAGGCAAAATCCCTCAACAGCGACACCCGCAGGCAAAGATTTCATTTTTCATTGCAGTTGAAAATGCTTTAGAAATGTGAGAGAAACACACCTGCCATGGATCAATGGAGTGGAATTTTTTGTTAAAACGTTTTATACACGTTTGAAGGACCATGACAAAGACTTTTAATGTGTTGTAAAACTGAACGTCATGAAACCTTTAAGATTGCTGACAATAATACAAGCTATTACTTCCAACATATACAGTATGTGCATCTTCTGCCTATTTTTCAGGTGCTAAATCATTCACTATTCTTTGTTTTGGGGGATTGCAAAGTATTATACTTGATTCTATGCAATGATTTATTCAGGTGGTCACAGTCGCTCTTTAAACTAGCGGGGTGGGCAGAGCGGAAACTAAACTGGGGGTTTCATCACCCTTTAAGGATTTAATTTTACACAACGGTTCCCAATGCATATACACCAACTGAAAGGCTTTATTTAAAACATAATTTATATTGCAATTTTTTAAAAGAAAGAACAAAAAAAGCCTCTGACTATGTCCCTGCTAAGATTAGGAAGAACATCCATAAAATACCATTTCAACAAGCTAAACACCAACAATGTTTTGCCAGCTAATGCGGCAAATAGCATCTTGCGATCCATTCTTAGCTTAGGATCAAATCCTGCCACCTTTTCTCCAGCATCTCCCCTATCAGACTCTAGTCCCCCCTGGCTCCCCGGCTGTGGAATGACCTGCCCCATCAGTCAAGACTGGTGCAAACTCACTCCCTATCTTCTGTCGCAGTCTGCAAACTCACGTCTTCAGACTCCACCTCACCCCCTAGCCCTGGCACTCCGTATCACTTCTTGTTACATATTCAGATAGATAAGTAAATGGTGGTAAGATAGGTAAATGGTGCAATAATGTCTCCATTCAAAGCGCTTTACAATGTGCATTACATTCACACAGCAATGGCGGAGGCAATCATGTCTTCAATGTTCAATGTCTTGCTCAAGGACACTTTGATACCAAGCCAGGAGGGCCCATGGATCGAACCTGAGAACCTTCCAATTCCCAAGCGGCCGCTCTACCTCCTGAGCTACTGTCCAGCCAGATTCTAGTTTTGTTATCCAGATATGTTGTTTACTTGTACACATATGCTACTGTATGTACAGTATGTAATTTAGATACATGTTACCCGCTTGCTTGTCCTCAGATGCCAAGTACGTTATTTAGGCGGATGCTAGTTTTGATGTGTACCTGCAATCCTAGTTACTTCGTAGGACTTACTAGTTTTTTCTTTCCATTTTGAAGTATTTTTTGTGTGGCATTTCCATGCCTTTATTTGAAAGCGAAAGTGAAGAGAGAGACAGGAAATGTGGAGAGAAATGACATTCAGCAAATGGTCCTGCCGGCCAGGAATCAAACCGGGGTCAGACTGATCAGGGCATTGTGACCCAACTGCTTTGCTATCAGGTCACCCCTCGCACTTTCTTGTTTTCTTGGCACCATTTAGCTGACCACTTGCACTTACCCTGTTGTTGGTTGACTACAGTACATGTTGTTTACTCCAAACTTGCACTTAAGGGCTCCTAACTACTACATCAGTGACCATTTTAACCACAATGTCAAAAAGACAGTGGCCCTAACCGCCACTTCACCAAGTTTTGATTTGAGTTCACCTGGCTGGCTTTACACAGTGAAACTTTCACACAACTAGAGTAGTTTCCGGTTGCAAATTGCATGGAACATAATTTTCATGCAACTTGACAGTTACATGGACCAATTAAAAAAGAATCAAATTTGCATGCAACAGACTTGATTTAGCCAATAGTTTATTCCACTACATTAGCTAGGCTTCCTAGTTCCCCCCCCCCCAATCTGTTGTATCACACTCCGCTAGCTAATATCATCTTGGACATAAAGACATCTTTGTATAATTTTTTATACGCATCATTTTCTCATTGAATAATTTTGGACATGGACATAATATTTTCTTCTACCGCTGGCTACTTATTTTTCAGTTAGACAGAACTATAATGCACTAATGATTGTTGATATGCTGGAGGAAATAAAACATGGCTTATAAAGCCAAAATGAATGAGTGTGAAAGACTGGCTACTCAACAGAGACCACAGCAGCAAAAGAGATCAAGGGTGCTGTCAGCTGGTAAGACATCAGACCTCTGCATCCATTGTAATTAATGCATTGCAAATATTAATCATCAGTATGAAATGTCATTTTTGTCAAATTAGGTGATAAGCCATGTTTTAAAGTCATTCACATGAAATGAGTCATTAGTTTGACATGGTCACCTGGCATGTTATCAATGCTTTGGCTGTTGCATGAAACTAGTTTCACTAGTTGAGATGTTTGCAACTGTTGCAGTTGAGTATCAAACAAGTTTCAACAAGTGCTATTATACTGTTGACACTGAGTTTCAAGTGTGTTTCAGAGATCTTTACACTATGCAACTGAAATGCAACTTTGTTTCAAGTAACACAATTTCAAGCAACTAAAGACAGCCTTATACTTTACGGATCACATGGGGAAACTCATCCTCTGCATTTAATTAACCCATCCTAATTACAAGGAGCAGCGGGCATGGGCATTCACTGAGCAGCGCCCGGGGACCAGTGCCTTGCTGAAGGGCACTGGCAGTATGTTCCCAACATGCATGTCTTTTGGTGGGGGAGCAAACTGGAGCAGCTGGACGAAACTCCTGTGAACATGCAAAAAGAAAGAAACCAGGACCATCTTGCTGTGAGGCATCAGCGCTGACCACTGAGCCACTGCACCAATCACCATGTACCATTATTATCTCTGGCAGTGGGAATGACAGACTTTTTACTATGTGGTAGAGAGAAAGCTAGCCAGGAGGCACGGTTATTCATTAATCAGGAGGCGTTACCTACTATACACAATAAATGACATCTCATTACCCTGTGTTTAACAGTTACCAACCAAGTAGATCATTACATTTTACAGCGCTGTAAAATAACCTGAGATACAGACAGAAAGACAGGTGAGTTGAGGTAAGACACTCAAAAGAAATGGTTGAGGTGAGACCCAGAGACAGGAGGTTGAGGTGAGACGGAACGAAACAGTGAGCGAGAGATACAGTTCAGAATAGAGAGACCACTGAGGTGAAACACTGAGAGGAAGAGACCCTTCAGGGAGAGACGCCGAGACAGACCAACAAGTTGATATGAGACACTGACCTGGCCGCCCAGGCGTTGGTGTTGATATTGAACGAGGAGATCGTTCCCGTGAAAAGAGGCGTGGTCTCAAACAGCCACATCTTCATGTTGGCACAGGCATCCCACTTGTGTTGTCCATCCTGTGCTATTCCATTATAGCCGAGGCCAGCGAGTACACACACACCCTCCTGAAACATGCAGACAGCACAGTCGAGTCAAACTGGATGTGCACAGCAGCTGGCATGCACAGGGAGAGGCAATGTGGTTTGGAACAAAATATATGAGAAAAACATTTGATACTGACCATGGAGTGGGTCAGGGGTGAAGGTGGAGTTGTAATATACTGTAGACACTATAAAGGTTAGAATAAAGGCTAGGATACCGAACCGATATAGGATAGCCCCATGCACCTCCTAAGGCTAGGATACTAAACCGATATAGAATAGCCCCATGCACCTACTAATGCTAATAATAACTCTTAACATTTATTTGACTTGTCGACATTTCAGCTATGACGTGTATGTAGCCTTCACCTAGCTACATTAACTGGGTGTGTGGGGTGTCAAATGGATAGGCCAAATATTTATGCTGCCAACAAGAATGCAAGTTTTTTTTATAACTCACTTTGGAGTTTGGACAGTTTGCTATGCCTAACCTTGTTATGATTTTCTGAGAAGAGTGAATGAGAGACAATGGCATGATCCTTTAAATGTTAGACAGCCATGTTATTCTGGACGCAGAGATACTAACCAATAACCATTAAGTCACACCGTTAGTCTCCAGAACCAGATAAACTGCACATATAGCTTTTTCACCAAGGTGTGCCATAGAAAATCTACCAGAAGGAATGTATGGAAAGGTATGCAAAGCCTGATGTGGTGATTCACCAAACAAGTCTAATGGGTGCACAATGAGTGTGGTATGCAAAGCAGACCTATACTATGTTTTAAAAAGGCAAATTAGCTGCTAGACTGTTTCTTATCTGAGGGCGACGGTGTCCACTTTCAGGCTTGTGAACAGACCCATTTGGGTTTGTTTCAATAGCCTACAACAGTTTCTCTCAACTAGTGGATTGTATCTTCAGTCTAAGCTGTGTAAAGAGTGCCTTACGCAGAGCAAAGAAGTAGTCCGAATAAATGTATACTAATTCTGTGCGGCGATCTATGTGCACAACACTCGGGAGTTGCCTGGAATTATGCAACCACAGCTTAGAAGGATCATTGCTTGGTATCCACAAAGGTGTCAGAGGCAAACAAGCCCTTCAATAGAGCAACACTGTATTGATTGTATGCGTTATTAGGTCCTGAGTTTATGTTCAATGCAAATGTTGTAATGTGTCAAGACAGTGTGACAACAGTGGAGAACCAGTGACAGAGGTTAGAGTGAACTTGAGACAGCTGAATTCATCTGGGAGAAAGAGATGGGGTCTTCCCAAGCATCAACTACCTCAGTTGAAATTCTCTTGAATAAAAAGGTAACTTCAGTATCAACTGCTCCACTGCAGCTACTCAATGATCAACAGTAGACTGTTGTACTGGGCAGCCCCTAGCTGTGTGAAGACTGTGGTTGTACTGTGTGCAGCCCCTAGCTGTGTTTACAGTGTGGCAATCCCTAGCCATGTTTGTAGACTCTGGTTGTACTGGGGAGCCTCTAACTATGCATGTAGACTGTGTTTGACTGCCATAATTATTATGTTGACATTATTTTTGTTATTTTCTTCATTTATCATGCTCATTGATATTTTTATTTTGATATTTTCTTCATTTATCATGCTCATTGATATTTTTCTTTTATTATGGGAAGAGTATTTGTTTTCCGGAAGTGCATTCAGTCGAATTAGGCCGGAATTCTCTGTATGGCGTAGTGCGGGGGAAACATGTTACACTTACGTATGTTGACGGACAGCGTTTGTGTGTGACAGCGTGATGCTGACAAAGCTTGTTTGTTTGATTGTTTTAAATGCCATTATTTAAAGGAGTAGTTCACCCCCAAAAAAAACATATTTTCTATCAATTACACACCCATTTTTTGGGGCTTTGAGTCTCCTACTGGAGAAACCACCGGTCATCAAATTATTGGCTTAGGAATACAAAAAAAGAAATAAATAAATCTCCATGAATTCAATGCTTCATGGAGTGTGTAAATTATGAAAATAAGTAATGTTTTGGGTGAACTATTCCTATCCCATTAATATGTTATGCTTTCTTTATACATTTTGATTGATCAATTAATTTTGTTTGTGCGTCGCTGTTTCGTAGGGCTTCCTTTGGACTCATTCCATTTGTTTGTGTAATATGCAGCCAGTGAGGTAAATTCATTTGAAGTGTATTTTATTTAGATTATGTTTATGTGTTATATATGTTTGTTATTTTTATTCTGAACGTTTGTTATTTATGTTTCACTTTCATACAGTTTGATGTTGGCTTATCATGCCTGAAAGAGAGATGAATAAAGCCACCAGAAAGCAACAACTATCTGACTCGTTTTTAATGAAGGGAGTGATAATGTGGTTGTACTGGGCAGAGCCTAGTTGTGTGTGTACTGTGTAGTAGACCGAGGTTGTACTGGGCAGCACCTAGTTGTGTGCGCAGACTGTGGTTGTACTAGGAGCGCCTAGCTGTGTGTGTAGACTGTGTCTGTATTAGGCAGCTCCTAGCTGTGCGTGTATACTGTGGTTGTGCTGGGAAGCCCCTAGTGTAAAGAACTGAATGGTCTAGTTTGGGGGCATTAACTTTAATGTTTATCGGCAGCACAATTGATGGGTCCGGAAGTTGGCACACAGCAGCGGAATCATTGGAGTTATTGGATTAAAAAGGTGGGCCTGATGAAAAGGGACAACCCACCACAATAAAACTGTCTTTTATTGAGTTTTCTGTGCACCTTATGCAGTCTACGTAGCTCCCCAAACAAAGGGAAAGAGGGAATTCATATTTGTTGGCTGAATAGATATGGCTTCCAGTTAGTCAAAGTTGCTCAATGTCAGTGGAATATTGCACACACACACACACACACACACACACACACACACACACACACACACACACACACACACACACACACACACACACACACACACACACACACACACACACACACACACACACACACACACACACACACACACACACACACACACACACACACACACACACACACACACACACACACACACACACACACACACACACACCTGGATTGGGTAGTTATCAGCCTAGTGCACCAGTTTAGCGCCCTTAAACTAGAGCAGGGTGTTGCTGTGAGACAGCATTCAAAGTATGAAGAGTCAACTTTCCCTGGATAATAATGACAATAAAGACTAAAGTGAAGAAACAACTTACCGCTATAACCCAACAGCTGACATATTTGTAGAGCATAACTTTAGCCCAGACCAGCATGAAAACACAGCGATACCAGAAAGGTTGGGCCTGTATGAAAAGATACAGGTACTTGGCATTAGAAACAAAATACAGTATAGCCATTGAAAACCACAGTGATGTTAGTGCACGTGATCATAGTGTACAGGGTTAGCCACTGTATCATCCAGCCTGCATTTCTTCAGTGTTGTGGAGTACAAAGGGGGACATTTTAGCACAAAACGATGTGTGAATTAAAAAGTGGACTTGTACAACAGTTCTTACCTCATACTCATCTGTTAAGAAATAGGTGTCTTCGAAGTGAGGGCTGAATATTGCATATATAACCAGACAGACGAGACCCAGGGAGAAGCGTTTCATGGCAGGTAGAACACTGGGAAAGAGGAAAGGTGACAAGAGAAAAGAGAGGTTAACGCATTAAGACCTGAGGCCGATTCTACAAATGTTAATGATGGACAGACAGGGCTCGTCTCTGCAGCAGTGATCTGTGGTCCAGTGCTCCGTTCTGCTTGCCTGTCCATCCCTCTACAGATCTCCCTTCCTTTTTCTTTCTTTCCATCCAGCCGTCCGCTACCTACCTCTCTATCCCTTCTTTCCTCCTCCATCTCTTCATCCTTGCCCCAAGTGGGGCTTGGCTGACAGCATGGCATGCGAGTGCGGCGAGTCTGAGCAGACTGCCGAGCATATAATTACCACCTGCCCCCTATACAGGCCATGTTCAGAACCCGGCCTCTTCGACGTAGGACCAGACCACGGGGGCATAGCTACACGACACCGAGCTGGCCACCTGATGATACACGAAAGAAAGAGATGCCTCCCTTTTGTCGAGGGATCCATCCTAAAACCCCTCCGCCAGCTCTCTGTACCTCCCCTCCAATCTTCCACCCACACTTCGATTCCTGGATCATAAATGAATCTATCATTCTATCCCTGTACTCTCTTCAAATCTATTGAAATGGGGGTCCGCTGCAAAATACATATTAATTTGAGGGTCCTTGACATGAAAATGTTTGAGAACCACTTCTTTACCTGTTGGGAGGCTGTCCAGGGGAGTCGGTGAGCTCCCCGGCCACCAGCCTCTGGTAGCTGCGAAACGTGAACTGGGGCCCTACTAGGAAGCCTCCATAGAAGTAGGAGAAGCCATACATCTCCAGCAGGGAGGGGACGGACTGCAGTGCCCCTTTCTGCTGCTCTGCATTCAGCTCCTCCTGGAGGGGGGAGGTCAGAAAGAGGAAAGGTCAAAGGTGGATTCACTGGCCAAGTTTTGCTCTGCATTGATCTCATATTAACTATTATGAAAGAGTGGGCTACTGAACAACGCCCCAGGAAGCAGTTAGGGGTTCGGTGTCTTGCTCAAGGACACTTGAGCAGGGGATCAAACCAGGAACATTCCAATGTCCAAGGGGCCAAGAGAACAAAACCTTTAATCCCTTTCCGTGCATCATATTTCAATTTTGGGTAGTTCAAAACTGAAAAACAGCAATTTGACATGCGATCTATGATCGGATGTCAAATTGCTGAGATCTCCGTCTCTCTTCCTCTGTTCTCACACTGTTTTGTACTCTTGGCCCCTTGAAATTGGAATATTCCTGGTTTGAATGTTCCTGGTTTGTTCTCCGTCACAGAGAACAGGAGCCAAGGCAGAGAGGGATGAAAAACATAGGGACAAGAGTGAACAAACGAAGACGATAGGCAAGGCAAAGTGATGAGCACTGTAATGAGCGTATCCGGTTAAAAAGTATCACTGCGAGTCGACCATAATCTGCACTGACCACTAACTCCATCTGACCACAAACTAGCACCTACCAGCCCATTTAACTGTGGGCTGTAGAGAGACTGCCCTGACATTTAGCTAAAATACCTGGTAGTCTGTTCCTAATGAAAAGATCAAACAAAGAGGCCACACAGAGAAGAACATTTACCTTTGCACTGAGAATTTCCCTCATGAACTTACATGATTGTGAACATTGTCTAAGACAAGTGACATTAGTGGCGGCAACAGTTGACTGGGAAGAGAGGCTAGGTCTAGGAAGCAGAATGTTGCCGGTTCCCGCCCTGGCCGTACACTATGTGGCCCTGAGCAAGGCACCTAGGCCCTAACTGCTCCCTGACACTAACCCTGCAGCGCCCATTGCTCCTAAATAGCTAGGATGGTTTACATGCAGAGCACTGATTTCATGTAGGTGCAGTTATATGTGACAAATGGGGACCATATTATTCATTATTGTTATATCATAACAATAATAAACATATCATTATTACACTAGTGGTCCTGACTCCTGACCTAACAAGATACTATCATAGAAATTCTGGAGTAATACCAACACCATAATCAGACGATAGGCTATAGATAATGTTACCTATTAGTGCCCTGGCAAATAAATGTATATTTTGTAATGAAACAGATTTAAGGAATAGCTTTTATCATAACATTCTTCACATGTCCAACAATACGGAAATGGGTATTTGGAACAGATTGACATTAGCAACGCTATTTATGTTAATGGATATATTTATATATGATTATCGGCCAGACGGCCACTGCTATCTGTGAATTAATTCTTATCGGCAGATGCGCCAATTATGGTCATCAATGTGTGAAATGTGAAAATCCATCAATCCCAATCTTCAACATACCGTGCAACACTAGTCCTAACTATTGAGTGCATATGAAGCTGATATCTAGTGACTGACGCCTGTTCTAGGCTTGCACTTGTTGTAAATCACTCTGGATCAACAGCATGAGCATACATTTCTAAAATGTTAACATTAGAAGATGGTGTTTTTCTACAATAGTGAAGGGAAGATAAAAAATGCAAGGTAAAGGCAAAGTAAATCAATGAACTGGGGTGGCTTTGAGCTATTAAAGAACAAAAGGTAAGTGAAGCATATGGAGAAGTAATGTACTTAAGTGGCATTGAGCAAGTGTCTCTGCTATAAGCCAGTGTATTTTGTAACCTAGATAAATGACGGTGAGATAAGCACAATAAAGACAGAGCAACCTAGTAATGTACTAATGGTTACAGCAGACTTGAGATGGGCTGCTAGCACCACAGCTTAAGCACGGAGAGTGCTCAGATGAGAAGGAGTAAAACTACAAAGCAGAACAATAAGTTAAAGTGACTCCAATCTGCCCAGAGATAGTGTAGTGAATAACGCCCCTGTCTCCACAACCATACATACCCCCACTGGCCTTGAATCAAATCTTCTCTCCTGTATCTCCCTTATGCCGTCTCCCTTTCGGCTTTTCTACAAATCTGCCTCAATAAATAAAAACTGGAAGACGGCCTACTAAACAAAACAAAACAAGAATTATATTAAAATTGATTTAGCCAAAAGCTGGCAAAGGAGGCTGGAAATAGAAACCTGTGATAATAACAGAAAACCAGGCACAACATTAACACCTAGCATAGCCACATAACCGACTTATATCCTGTTCTGCAGACTTAGCCTTCCTATCAAAAACGCAATCTCTCTCTCTTCCCCATGAGGAGGACAGAATGAAAGAGTAAGTTACAGACTGTCATATACACACATTCAGCATAACACAGGAGAGATCATTCAAAGACAGTTAGGGCTGCACATTATTGACAAAAAAACTTTTGCAAATATTTGTGCGTCCCTTCAAGGCAGACAGTAACATCAGCTGAGAGCAAATACAATCACAACGGAAAGAGAGAGATCAAATCAACTCACTGGTTCCCTTCCGCCGTCATAGTAATCAAATGCCAAACCTGCAATTAGAAAATGCAATGAGCATCAGCGTCTATGTTATGGTAACTAGGATGGCCATGATCAGCAGAATAAACAACAATTCATATGGCATGCCAGAGGAACTTTCTGTGTTGCTTAGTAATACTGTAGGTTACTTGCTCACCAAGGTCTAGACCAGCATTTCTCAACAAGTGGGCCACAAGGTTTTCTGACAGTGAAATACGGTCATGGAGGAAAATTGTGCTATATATTGACTCCTGATTTCAGGTCAAGGTCACAGTTAAATTTAGGTCTCAGTGCTAAACCAGTTGTCAACCGCTGATCTAGTGGGAGATCTACAGCAGTGGTTACTAAACCTTTTAGCTCGAGACCCAAAAGAGAAATGTTATGTCTCCCCGCAACCCAAAGTAGTGAAAATAGCACATCTACAAGCTCACAATGTGTCGCAATGCAACGCGTTGTGAGATTGAGCTTTTTTTCATTTTAAAAATCATTTGAAATAATTTTTGAAATTTGGAAATAATTTGTTTTAATTTTTAAATAAAGATATTTACTCGTGACCCATAAAAATGGGTCCCGAACCACAGTGATGTAGTGGGAGATGTACAGTATGACGGCATCAATCAATAATGTGGCACCAGCTAAGGCCTATATGGCCGCTCTACAGATCAAAAGTCTGAAAAGCAACATTATTGATCACAGATAAGGTTCATGCTAGGATGGAGAGTAAAAACATGGAGATAAGGAGGGGTGTGTGTCTCAAGGAGATAAGACCAAACATACCAACAAGCTTGAGTGTTAGGACACAATGGGGCATGGTCCATTTGATATCATACTCCTCCGTCGCTGTGAAGTAATAGCCTGCCAGCAGGTATACCTATGGCAAGATACAGGAAAACACAAAGCTCAATTACAATTACATACATAATTTACTAGCGTTCAGCCATATTTCAATGATTAAACATAAACACACATGCATACATAAAATCCAAGCATATTTAAACCCAGTAGAGTATCATCAACCACATTTAACCCAGAAGTGAATCAAGCATATTTAACCCAGATTAGACCAAAAGGTAATGGCGATAACAATGAGATCTGTGATTAAAAAAACCCTCTTAGTGTTGTTGATAAACAAACCTACTACCATCAATGCATTCCACAGGGTTTGAGCAGACACAAGAGTGACTGATTCATTCATTGATTTTATTTAAAATACAACACACAGATGGGCAATAAAGTTAAATGACTTATTTCATTGCAGTCCTGTTAGGGCAGGGCATGCATTAGGGTTCTATGCCAAGTCAGATTACCACTTAACGTAGCCCTATATCCTTCGTTCGAGAAAATACCCAAGCTGCAATCTCACAAAGCATCCCATTGCAACGCGTTGTGAGCTTGTAGATCTATAATAGCCTATAATATGTCCAAAATAGGGACGCCAGGGTTGAAAGTGGTTAAGCGTCAACAATGTAGGCCCGAGGTTCTAGTGCTCCTTGATATGAGGACAATTACAAAAAAAAAGCCCCAGGACACAAGATACGGAAGCAGGCATCAAAAAACATAAGCTGCACGTGGTGCACAATCTGGCAGGCAGCGCCTGAACCACTGCAGTGAAAGAGTGCGAGGGTGGACAGAGGGGGAGGAAGAGCCATAAAGTGAACCTGCATCACCACCAAGCACAAGGAGACAAGGAGCAAAAAGGGGTGGGGGGGGGGGGGCAAGGGATGGTAGAGAACAAGGAGAGAGCGCTCACCATTTGAAAGATGAAACTGCTCAGGATGGCTGTTATCGTCCTTCCCATGAGCCTCAGCATCAGGAACTGGACTAAGATACATACTGCAGAATGATAGAGCTGAACGCCTGAGAGAGACACACAGAATGAAAGAAAGAAAAGGAAGTAGGAGAAAGATACTAGTGAGACGGGGGATGGGGAGGTTGGTAAATGCACTGAAGTGTGACCTGTAAAGATTGGACATGACAATTGCATTTTCCCACCTTCATTCTAAATTGGCACACATAGCGAGAGAGACAGGAGGAAGGAGGAGAGAGGCAAAGAGAACATACAACGTACATCCTATATGAAATGAGCATTCAAGAATGATTTGGGGAGATGCATGACTCTAACAAAGAGAAAGATAAAAGCAACAGACCTGCTGTAAAGTCCAAGTGCAGCCACAACAGAAAGAAACAAGTGATCAATTATTAGCAGTCCTTTTAGGTAGAATTTTGATGTCATGATACGACTGGATTTTTTAATTTATTTTTGCCTAAAAAAGGTATTGATACAGAGATCTAATTATATATTAGAGTATATACTACAGAACTTGTTTTGGTTCAGAGAAATGCTAATGATGAGAACAACAGTAGAATTGAAGATATAGTATTAACCACACAAGCCGTATTCTGAGCATGTCATTATAGGCGAACATTGCGATGCATCGTGAGCTTGTAGATCGGCTATTCTACGGCTGCTCACTGCCAATCCTAGTCGCTTGGGGAGCAATTAGGGGTTGAGAGTCTTGCTCAGGGACACTGACCACTCAGCTATGGCCGCCCCAAGTATATAGTTAGTTGACCGGGGGTCCCCCATTTCCCCCTTTGTGTGGAAAATAGACAATCTGCTATTCTCAACGAATGTTCACCTATTTGAACCACAATGTTCACCTCATATGACATGGCCAGAATATTAAGGATGCTAGGTTTCAAGTCGTTACGGGCTTAACTTATAATAAATTGTAAGTGTAGCCCTCCATCGGTCAAACCTGTTCTACCGTTTCAGCCGTTTATTCATTTGCATATGAAATATTCACTAGCTTTCACCAGAACAATCACTTATCAACAGGTCATTACTCAGCCACATAGACCGGAGAATGACAGACCTATCGGGTGGTAGACCTACACAGCCCCAAGCTATCAGTTTCCATCCACACACCCACAAAGTCCTCTTCACATTTCTATGCAGTATTGCCCTTGGATTGGTTTTCCAAGCAGGAACACACATAATACATGGAAATGAAGCTGCTTGAGGCAGTTGTAACCCATTTTGTTGCCACAAGGGATACATCTGGGCTTTGGAATAGAATGACAGACACTTGAATGTCTGCACTCTAACGATCTTGACGTCCGTCCCCAGAAATGAATGCAGAGCCAAAAGCTAGACTATGGAGTGAGTAGAATAAGTCACTGGTAAGCTATGTACCAGTGGTTCTCAGCCTTTTCTGGATCAGGGCCCACCAGAAAATCGTGAAATTGTTCACGGCCTACCCAGCTGACCACTTAACACTGCTGCCGTCTAAAGTGGTCAGATGGGTGGGCTGTGTGCATTTTCAGAGCATGCTTATTTTAATGATAAATCAATTGATTATGTTCCTGCTTGGATCAAGGGCATTAATTACATTATTTTTTTATTATCATACATTTTTTATGTTATATTATCATTGAAATCGCAGTCTTTGGCAATGATTTGGGGGTTATTTGGCGCTTGCAGTATCCTCACGGCCTCACCAGCCCACAGGTTGATAATCACTGGTTGGCTAGACTGTGGTAATGCTTCACTTCACTGACCTTACTAAAATAATAATAATACTGTAAGCACCAAAAATGATGTGTAGCCTGTGAGCTAGACTCGACAGGCTCACATGCATGTGGGAGATGTACTGTATGTGACGTGTCAAAGCAGCAGATCAATTGGCGGTCTGCTTGAGCTCACATGATTCATTGCACTTCCTCCTGTTGTTTAGTGTTGCCAGACATGCCACTGATGTTGTACGTGCTTTGTTTGCCCCCAGCACCACCACCAGTAGGGCTCTGCTTTCCCTAAGGGTTCCGTTTCCCCTGGGGGGTTTATTATAGATGTATATTGCCCTGCTCTTAAATGGTTGTCTGCTAATGTGCTGAGCAGGGAGTAATGTATAGCAGAGAGCCTGAACGCCAAGATCAAATATAATATTCACACTTGCATTTACCGGTACATTTTATAAATAAAATGTTCTCATGCTATTATTGGTCTCAAACTATTTGTGAGTTATCGGACTGAAATAACATCGTGTTCGTACTTGATGAACGCTACATTTCCATGCCAACTACATTCCATTAACCACGCGAGTTCGATTAATCCCCCCCATCTCTAAAAGTAATACAGTTTTGGGAAGTGGTTAGCAGTTAGCACTGGGTAACTGTATTGTGCAAGTACATGTTTATGCAATACCAAATAATTCATTTTACTCCAATCTTTTACAGACGTCCCCGCACGGTGAGTTTCCATGCCAACCACACCAAAGTGATTTAGCCCAAATGAAATGGAAAGCTGTTCTTACGTTACTGTGTCTGTAATCTCTCAAGAACAGATTCTGCACTGCGTGAGAATCTGTCGTGAAGGCTCGTCGTAACATGTACACACTGGGCTACAAGTGGGCGTGCCTTCAGATCAGGAAGCAGGCCGCGCTTTACCCAATCAAATGTAGTGGGCGGGATTCACATGTCCGTCGATCTTTCCCCCTCGAAACAAACCGAAACTAATTTAACAATAGCGTCCGCGGAGCAGACAAAACCACGGAAATATATTCACATTTTAACTTACTCTTTCATCATAGAAACAAGTGGGCTTATAACCAAAACGATCCATGTTCTCTGGGAGAAGTGGTGTTAGTGTTCCGTGTAGAAATATTGTTAGTGGGAATGAAAACATAGTCGCACCAACCGGAAGTGACGCGCTGAAGGCGCATCACAAACACCGGTTTCCCTGTGCTCTGGTGTTACGTTATCGTCCCCCCAGAGCCAACAGACATAGAACAAACAGCAGAGGGCGCTGTTTTTCATTTTCAGTTGGCGATGGGTTCCCAGATTGCTGTGTCTGTGAGTAGTTTTAGTAAAAATTGTCTCCTTAGTAAAATATCAGAGAATGCTTATGCAGTCTCTGATATTTAGTCTTTGTAACGTGTAACCTGTGGAATATGTGTTGATTCTACAATGTGAGCCATTAGTAGATTACATTATACACCTGCCTGCCTCCAGCCAAGTCTACCACAATGTGACTTCATTGCCTGTTAGATCGGTTATTTTCGGTAAGACACTTGGTGTAGAGGGAAAAAGCAGGGGACCAGGTATAGACCCCTGGGGGACCACTGTCAACAAAGTAAAGGCCTACAGGTTTATCCTGGTTAATCCTCTCTAGCTCCACTAGTTTCAACGTTTTTTCTTTTGGTTTCCTGCTAATCGATGTTCTCCTATTTCAGACTCACTGCACACAGCTTGCTGCCATAGAACATAGCAGTTCAACATGGAAATTAGCACACTTAAGTTACCACACCTACAATTCTCTTTCCTATCATAATTTATTACGCTCTTCACCAATGCAGAAAAGTGTAACGTATAAAAAAAAAGCAAAAAACATCACCACATATTCTACCCCATCAATCCAAATGTAATTATCCATTTGGATTATAGAAGCTGTTCCTTATTCCCCTCATACAATAACTTTGATAAATGACGATTAGTCATGCAGCTCTTGAATTGATGTGCTCAACAGTAGGAGCAAGACACCTCATGTTGAATTGTGTAGCTGTATGCTTTTATTGTCTCCGCCAGGCCGAAAGGCATGGCGAGAGAGTATGTTTTACCCCCTGTCCGTCCGTCCGTCCGTGTGTCCGTCCGTCCGTCCGTCTGCGATCAACACGGATCTGTCTGATTTTCCATATTCCATCCTGATTGGCTAAGGTTGGCTTCCAAAGTTTGCAGGATTGGTCCATTTTGAACTAAATGCCTCAAATCATGAACGCAGCTTGCGATTTCCGTGAAATTTCACACGCACATTCCCACTAGGCCGAGGAATAAATGCCACTTGAAAATGTTCAAATCAGCCTCATGGTGGCGCTATAAAAGGCCAAATTGCGTTTTTAACTGTAACTGCACCGATCTGCGTGAAACTTTGCACGCATACTCCCTAGAGGCCAAGGAAAAACATATGCCCTGCATTTTTCACATTAGCCTTTTATAGCGCCACCAGGAGGCCGACTTATGTAAAATACATATTTTGCGATTAAGCCTTCAGATTTTATCCAAATGTCACGCAAATCGGTACACATGATCTCTATAGTCATGTGATCAAGATGGATCTGTTTGGTTTTTCATATTCCATCCTGATTGGCTAACATTGACATCTAAAGTTTGCAGGAGTGGCCCGTTTTGAACAAAATGCTGCAAATCATGAACGCAGCGTCCGATTGCGGTGGAACTTTGCACGTACATTCGCACTACGTTGAAGAACAAACGCCACCCTTTTAACATTGCCCTATTATAGCGCCACCAGGAGGCCGATTTTTCTTTTTTATATTACTCCTACAAATGTTGTCCAAACATCATGCAAATCAGTACACATTATCTCTTTAGGCACAAGTGATCAAGATGGTTCCATACGATTTTTTATATTCCATCCTGACTGGCAAATTCTGAACATTGCTGGCCCACAATAACCTACCTGACCTGGCGGAGACCTGTGCTCCGAGGAGCACTTTTTCTAGTTCTCTATGATGTTTACATTAATAATGGCAAACCTATGCTTGGCTCCAACTCCAACGATCAGAACAGCCAAGCTACAAAATGGAGTGACCTATGGAAACCTTATATAACCCTATAAGGGGCGGCCATAGCTGAGTGGTTAGTGAGCCCGCCTAGGGAGCCAGAGGCCCTGGTTGCCCCAGGTACGATTCCAGGCCACGCCAGCATATGTGTCGATGAAATTAAATTTGTCCCTGAGCAAGACTCTTAACCCCTAATTGCTCACAGGCCCTCATTGGAAACAAGCCCGCAAGGACTTTCATGAACGTCCTGTTAAAAGGAATTATCCTTATCCTATATACACATGTACTTCATTGACCAGTCCCCAAGGGCTCTATTCTACAGTAGGTGGCAGGTGCACTAATTTCTCTCTATGCCAAATCTCTTCGCCGAAAATAGCCAATCTACAAGCTCAGTTGCTTGTAGATTGGCTATTTTCGCCAAATGTTTGCCCCAGAATAGGGACGCTAGAGTTCAAGTGGTAGACTGAACATTTACCAAGATACAGACTCTGATGCAACTGTTAGGCCCACCTAAGACACCTCAAGAAGACTCAACGATGAGTTCTGGTCTTTCCCAGAACCAACCCCTTCTACTCTCCTCCTCTCAATAAACTATCCTCATTAACAATACTGTACGTCCATGCTAGCATGACATCATTCACTTTGGTACCCAGCTGTGTGCACTGGTCCCTAACATCTGATCTCATCACCTGATTGTCAATCTTAACCATAGACTTATAAGAAGAGAACAACTTTGTAGCAAAGCAATAGCCCGACACCATTTTTGTCCATTCACTCTTTACAGCACAGAAACCCACTCGCACCCCGCTCTGCAATCTCACCGAAGTTGAACGCTGCAAGGGCCAGTCCAAAGAGGGCGTGGAACAAGTGGATGACTTTGGCTGGCTGGTGAAAGAAGAACCGCCGGTATACCAGGGCACATGGGTAACCTGCAGGAGAGAGAGCAATGGAGAACAAGAGGGGGACAGAAAGACCAATACATACAGTCAGACAGACATATGGGCATATGAGGACAAAGGCAGACTCAAACAGAAAGAATCAGTTGTTGGAGAGGGGGGAGAGAGAGAGACAAGAGCCAGACACAAGCAGACAGAGAGAAAAAAATGTTATCTAAGCTCTGAGCACCAGCATTAAGCTATGAGTGACTTGTTCTTGTCACCTCCTGGTGTGACCAACATTGACCTTGTGGTCTAACCACTCCAAGTTCCCCTGATAAAACCGTCACACTTATCAGAATGCGACAGTCACAACTTAAACCTGCTGTGTGTACAGCATGTTAGGTACAGTATATGTGTGTTACTGACAAGAACAGGCTTTGGTATTATTAGGCGGAAACTCTTACATGATGTGACTACACTGCAGTCGTGCAGTTTGACCTGTAGACTAGAGCTGTGTGCATACAGCGCACATTACTGTTAACACACTAAAGATTTAGGTAGTACTGCACAGTGCACAGACATGCTGACATGGGTAGGGAAATATGCAACCAAAACCCCCATATGTGGTTTCAATATAGGGATAGAATAGCGCCCTTCAGCCTGCTGTTGCAGACTCAAGCATGTGACTAAGCACTAAGCAGGGGGGGAGAGAAAAGAAATATATGTCCATGTGTCAGACCAAAGTTCACAGAGGACAAGTCACAAGCGTCGACTTTCAGCACCACAACCCCCTTCCCCACCAACAAACACACACCCCTTCCCCACCAGCACACACACAGCACCACAACCCCCTTCCCCACCAACACACACACACACACACACACACACACACACACACACACACACACACACACACACACCACCACAACCCCACTTCCCCATCAACACACACACACACACACACACACAAAGAGAAACATGATCCCCTGCATTTCTACTCCTGTGTGACCTGATATTAATAACACTATTTGCAAACACGTGTCACAATCAAAGCAGGCTGGGGGTAGTTTTCATATCAGACCTTAATATGCATTATCTAAACCTCCATGAAATCGCATAGCCTCTCTCTCTACAGAGCTGTGTGTGCGTGCGTGTGTGTGACTGTGTGTGTGTGGTTGCCTGGTTGGCAGTCTGGACTGGTGGCGACTGTCCACTCGACCTTGCAGAGTGATTCATTCGTGGCTTAAGAAGAGAAATCTTTAATATCTCTGGGACATCCTGAACCGAACCAGGCTCGCTACGGTTCGTCAGTAACAGAACAGTTCGGCTCTCTAGAGTAGACACCCGGTTCACTGCCTGTGTGCGTGTCTCTCACACACACACACACACACACACACACACACACACACACACACACACACACACACACACACACACACACACACACACACACACACACACACACACACACACACACACACACACACACACACACACACACACACACACACACACACACACACACACACACACACACACACACACACACACACACACACACTCTCTACACTACCAGGTTTAGCTAAAGCGGAGGTTAGCACAGTGAATGGGAGTTGCAGTAGTACTAGACAGCAGACACAGATCATAGAATAAAACCTGTGCCAGGGGATCGTTGTGGTTCCGATTAGATCGAACCGTCGCGGTTTAACAGACGCATCACTCACCGATCAGAACGGACAGAATGAGTCGTATTGCCGGTTCTGGAGAACCCAAAGACTCCGATAATTTCTCCATCAAGGGAGCCGCCATCTTTCGTGTGGGCGGAACTGGAAGTGGCTCCTAGCGGTGATTCAGCGGTGATGATGTGATCTCCACTAAACTGACACTGACACACTTATATCTCCCCCCCCAGCTGGGCTGAACGGTCCAGCCCCTCTCCACCCCAATGTATACACCGTCGTACGACGATGTATAATTTGCTTTCTTTCTTTTTACACTCCTTTATATGTGTTTTTTTTTTTTGCTTGCTTTTTACAGCAAAATAAAAACGTGAAATGTTGAACCCGCAGCCTCTGAGTAAAATTCGTCCAACAGCTATCTAATGATCCTTGTCAAAAAGTTTGACCGCAGAGTTTGTGATCACTCACTGCCATAAAGGCATGAAGGAGAGGGCAGTAGTGTGTCAGCCTGGATGATCTGTAAAATGTCGCCCTCCAGTGACGAGATTAATAAGTGACGTTTCATACTTCAGGCTTATAAAATATTGAATAATATGCAGGCTCTGAGGAAATGTACTCACATACGTGTAACAACTATCTAATAATCTTTGACAAAAAAACAAATGAAAATAAGTATACAAACATTTTATCCCAGACTTTGTGACCACTCACTTACTGCCAAATATAGAGCTTGGGACAAGGTAGTATGGCCGGTCAAATGTCTCCCTCCAGTGGCGAGATTAATAAATGACGTTTTCATACTGATCCCCAGACCCTTCAGGCTAATAAAATGTTGAATAATGCAGGCTCTGAGGAAAATTAACTCACGTTCGTGTAACAACTATCTAATAATCTTTGACAAAAAAAATAAATAGAAATAAGATAAAATAAAAATAATATGAACCTTTTATCCTAGACCTAGACTTTGTGACACTTACTGAGCTTGGGACACATAGTATGGCCGGTGAGATGTCTCCCTCCAGTGGCGAGATGAATAAGTACCATCTAAAGACTAGCTCCATGTGGAATGATTTGTTTATTCATAGTTATGTAAGTGTCCAATCATGTGTACTAGACTGAGTAGCATGTGTGCTGCTGCAGCTTTAACATGTCCTTAAAAGAAACATTGTGTGAAATTGTGAGTGGTGTCGTACTAGTATTAGTAAGTAAGTCCGGTAGTCTTGTGACATAATAACTATGTTCTGACATTCTTGAATAACGTTGCCACTATTTCATAGACATAGCAGGCCAGTGGTTCTCAAACCTTTTCATGTCAAGGACCCCCAAAATGATATTTTTGGGCTGCAGACCCCCTGTCTCAAAAAAAAAATTGTCGGGCTAGTATATCTGCTATTTTTGAAAGGCCAAAGTATAAAATATGGTTAAAGTGGACTGGTTACAACTATTGCGACGCCATATTAGCTGGTTTTGCTGAAGACCCCTCAAGGGCCCCTGGGGGTCCCCGGACTTATGATATATGACCGTAGCAATTGGATATGTTACGTTTGCACGCAACAGATGGTATTACCACATTATTCTTTGAACAACAAGGGGGGCTTCTAATTATTAGAAACCTACTAGAGAAATACTAAAAGAGTAAAATTCCTGCTAGATATTCGACTCGGTAGCGATATAGACATATCTCAGTACAGATTTGACTGACGGTGCTACTGCTGCATAATTCTTCAGTTTTTGAACACTATGAAACTACACTAAAAGATAAAACATTAATAACTGTAGAAGCAAGATTCTGTCACGTGTAAGATTATATCTACTGGGAATCTATTTGAAAATAAATTGTTAAACCGAAATGCATGCTGGGTGATATGGTAAATAGTACCGCTTCTCCTCCAATCGTAGTGCACCTTTGGACGAGGGGGAGGGGACAATGTCGACACAGTAAACCAGGCTTTCTGTCAGTGGTGGAAAAAGTACTCACATTTCTTTCTTTAAGTAAAAGTATCAATACTGCAATGTAGAAGTACTCTGTTACAAGTAAAAGTCCGGAATTCAAAATGTACTTGAGTAAAAGTACAAAAGTATTGGCAAAAGTTGTGCAGAATGTCCCATTTCACAAGTTCAAAATGTTTTTTGTTTTTTTTATATTTTGAAAATAGCCGATCTACAAGCTTGCATCGCGATGATCATGACGCATAGTGAGCTTGTAGATCTGCTATTTTCAAAGGGCCGAAATAAATATGTGGTTAGTGTGTTTTGTAATAATAATCAAAATCTAGTAACTAGTAACTAAAGTTTTCAAATAATTGTAGCGGAGTAAAAGTATAATATTTGCCTCTGAGATGTAGTGGAGTATAAAGTAAAAGTATTAGTATTAGTATATAAGACATTTGGAAATATATAGTAAATTGTGCATAGTTACTTTAAAACACTGTGTACCTGGAAAGCCTGGTTTTCATTCAGAATTAATCAGTGTGTGATAGTTTTGCTCTGACAATGTACAGCTATGTTCCAGTTGGAATTGAACATCCGGTCTAGATCCCGTTTTCCGTATCCGGTAATTTGCACACATGCACGCACCGTTTCCGTATCCGCTCTAGACCCAGACCAACAACCTGCTACGATATTTTTTATTTATCCCAGTCTAGGTGCAAATATGGTGGATTATGAAAAGATACCCCCCACCACAGTGACTATTGTTTTCAGAAGATGGCAATACAGAGCAGAAAACAGTCTAGAATGGACGGGAATATGAGACTCCCACCAAAAATAAGCTCGCCATTTGCTACAGAGATCTTAATTTGTCAGTAGAGAACATCTTATTTTCTTTTACAGCTTATCATCATCATCATCATCATCATCATCATCATCATCATCATCATCATCATCATCATCATTATTGTTTATTGCTTTATTTATTTTTACCGTTATGCTAAAATGATAACAAAAAGCCCCAGGCTTGTTTCCATTGTGGTCCATTGTACTCAATTCATTACCTACAATACAATACATATTGGACGAAAACTCAGTAGCATCATAAGGTAGGCCTATTTTCTGAGAAAGGGGGGTTGGGACGGGGGGCAGAGGATTCTAAGGTGCTCAAATGTAGTTTTAAGGTCAGCCATTCTTTTAGGTTAGTTTTGCGTTTGGGAGTCGAGATCTTTCATGGGTTTTGGTAGGTTATTCCACATGTTGGTGACTTTTTCTCCATGTTTGAGCCGAATGTTGGGGGAACAAGGTCAGATGAGCTTGGTTCATTAATATTCATGATCAGATAGATAGATAGATAGATAGATAGATAGATAGATAGATAGATAGATAGATAGATAGATAGATAGATAGATAAATTCAATAGCATCCATTGACAATTAGACACTATTTAAGTGTACCAAAAAAATCACATTTTAATTGGGGGTTATTAGAGCTTGAAACTCAGATAACTTTGTATATTGACGACGGATGAAGTTGGTTATATTAATTAATGACTTCCAAATTACTTACTTACTAATTCCCTCAACTTCACATTGTGGATGAACTATCATGGCCATCTAGTGGCTCTGTTAGTGTTTTGCCAATCAGTCATCAAGAGGACATCTCACACACACACGCACATGCGCGCGCGCGCGCGCACACACACACACACACACACACACACACACACACACACACACACACACACACACACACACACACACACACACACACACACACACATGCTTGTCATGCTGTAAATATGCCTAATTTTAAAACATGCCTCCATATTGACATATCGTAATTCTTATTTTGCTATTCTTTAATTTAGTTTTATTATTGCTACAGTGTTGAGGACCCAAATCCAAAGAATGCTGCTCTATTTAAGATGCAATAAATAAAAATAACTGAATCTTGAAAATCTGCAGTAGACTATAGTTTTAATTGGATTGACGTTTTGACTGCAGTGTAAACGTATACGGTGTTGCATAATTCTGACATAAAACTGACCATGAAAGCTAAAACATGAATAATTACAGAAACACGATTATATATTATTACATAGTTATTGCCAATAACTATATTTTTAAATAATTCAACTGGATTTTCCAATAACTTATTGGAAAATCCAGTTGAATTATGAAACAACTAACAAATAGGCCTACTTTATAGAGTGATACTGGTATGCATGCTGACCTAGGTATAAAATAGGCTATAGCCTGGCTTGGAAAGTGTATTGAGACACTTTTACACTTTAAATAAAATTGAACTCGAATTTACAAGCCTAATTTTCCTCCTCTCTAAGTACAACAGTGATGTATTGTATGCTACTTTGTGACGGCTGAACTTGTAACATCATTGATACTCAGTGATTTCATTAATGTGGACTTCTGGTTATTTTCAACCACACATCCAGAGGGAATTCTATTTGACAAGAAGTCTGTTGGGCGGAAAGATACTTAAAGTGCAGTTGCAATTTCTAGTAAATGTAACATTATGTACCCACGGAAACTAAGAGCACTTTACAATTGTAGAGACATCATGATTATATCAAATATTAGAACATAACTGCTGCAAATAGCTGAATATATTAAATAATGTATAGAGCGAAATACATGCTGGATTATGGGGTATGCTCAGTTGGAACACAATAACGCTCGCCCCAAAACATGCTCACCCCGGCGGCCTCGGAACGGTCTCCAGTCCACCAGGTATAGGTAGGTATTCCTAAAGTTAACATAACCTCAGTAAAACTATGTCTATGCCAAGTCTAAACCTAACCTTATTCCTAAACGTAACCTCAGTTAAGATATGCCTAAACCTAACCTTATTCCTAAACGTAACCTCAGTTAAACTATGCCTAGACAACCTAACCTTATTCCTAGACTAAAGCTGGCCTTTGACCTCAGTAAAACTATTGATTGATTGATTGATTGATTGTTTGATGTACTTTTATTTAGTAAGACATGAGAATCACAGTACATGGAAGTACAAAATTCACAATACAAGGTCTACTAAACTGGAAGACTCAGTTAAGCACGCAGCTTGTTTAAGATGAGAACCCCATGCACACAAATCATGATGAGACAGACAGATATACACACTACTATACAGTACTATACAGAATGTCATACAATCAGCTTTCAGGTTACTGGTATGAAGAGAGAAAAAATATATATACAAAAAGAAAAAATATATATACAAAATGCCTAAACCTAACCTTATTCCTAAAAGTAACCTCAGTAAAACTATGCCTACACCTAACCTTAAGTTATTCCTAACCTTAACCTCAGTAAAACGAATACAAGAATACAAGAACCGCTGGGGGTGTTTTGGGGCGAGCGTTCCGGTTACCCTCTGTCGTACACCCGTCGTACGACGAAGTATAAATTGATACAGTACGTTTTGCGGGCGTGTCGTCGCAGGGCCAATAGGCAGCGCTCAGAGGCGGGTCCGTTGTTTATAAAACCTCTGAGCTGCGATCCCTCCTCTGCTCTCTCAGACTGACAGGCAACATCCCCGGATCAACGGCATTAGCACCGTTCTAAAAGGCCAAAGCAGCACAAGATCATCCACCAAACCGCAAACATGAGCAGGAAATTCTTCGTTGGTGGGAACTGGAAGATGAACGGCGACAAGGCGAGCCTCGGCGAGCTCATGAAGAGCATGAACGCTGCCAAGGTGGACCCCAACGTCGGTACGTGAACACATTTGACATTCACACACACACACAACGTGATCGATGCTCCTCTTTGATTGTGTAACTGCTGCTCTGTAGCAACACGACAATAACGATGACACTTGAATGGTCGGCGCACGTATTTACTTTTGAATAGTTTGGTGCTTTTCCCCCGATGCGCGACGGGCTTGAATTATAAAATGGTCAATTATAAGGCGATATTATTAAATTATCAAAGGCGAGGATCAGGATCATGGTGTACTTTTCATCAAGAGTCAAAATGGCTCATATCATACATGACTGAGAACCACCACTGCACATTGTTCTATGTTGCGTGGTTATTACATCACCTCTTAACCTTAAGTATTAATGTATGCACTTTAACCCAAATCTGACTTTAGGAAGACACTATTAATAACGTAATACAATGGATGGATGAATGAATGGGGAAGTCTCAAAGGGATTTTCAGCCATGTCGAGTGGGCGTGCGTTCCTAGCTGCACGTAGGCTAGATCGTGCAGTGCAGCCAGCAGAGTGTGTGTGTGTGTGTGTGTGTGCGCGTCAGTGCGTGCGTGATACAGACAGAAAACAGTGCACGTCCTGTCCTGTGATCTGGAAATTTTCCAATAGCCACTGGCCTGCACGACGCCGAATCATTAATTCGTTTATTTTCTCTCTGTACAACAATGATACCCATTAAGAAAGGGAAACAGCACAGGCCTATTTCCGCCCTTATCCACATTTCAAGTTGGCAAGTAGATGGAAGTATGTGTAGTAGGCCTGATGCACCTGTAGTGTTTAATGAAATACCTCAATTTCAAACATGAGGACAGGGAATGATCAAGTAATATCCTTGGACTTTGATCATCTAGAACTAGGACCCGCCCCTACAAACTGGAACAGAGTGGAGTTCTAGTAGACTGAAACATAAGTATAAGGATTTCCCCATCAAATTCTCTCTAGAGATGTAATGTCAAAGTTCAACTGTTTCATTTCAGCCACAGAGTTTATTATCCTGTAGGTCGAGGATATTTAAAGTCTGCCTCTTTTGTTGACATTTTGAATGTGGACCCCCACTTCTTGGTTTGACCTCAGCAGAATGCAGCCACTCAGAGGCGACCTTTTGCGGGTTGAACTCAGACCTTTACGCAGAGGGAGACGGTGTCCGGCCAGGGATAAATGACCTTTACCAAGGCCATAGTGAGCCTCACGAAAGCTCAAGATACAGTTACCTTGTGAATGTCAATGTCCAGAGCGTGACTTTATACTGTACCCTACCTGAACTTTGTAGTAGGAGTTTAGTAATATTGACTTGGGCAAAACCACACTTGTTTAAATGTTAGCTGGGTACAGTGCAAATATTCAGTAATAATGCTGTGATAAACTCAGGAATCTTATTCACAAAACACAATCTCACCAAAATCTAACCACACTATCAAAATATGAACGCTTTGTCTCTAATTATAATGATGGTCAGTGACACCGAGCTTTATGCAAATAAAGCTTTCTTGTGTTTTTGTACTGTATCTACCAGATTTAATGGGCCTACCTTTCATTGCTCAGTCAAAGATCTATTTTCCTCTTTGTGCTTTCAGAGGTTGTGTGCGGTTCCCCAGCCATCTATCTGGACTTCGTCAGGACTCATTTGGATGCTAAATTCGGGGTGGCCGCTCAGAACTGCTACAAAGTTGCCAAGGGTGCCTTCACTGGGGAGATCAGGTTGGGCCTTTTGTCTAGTATCTAACTATTAGAACTCTTTTATAAATGTAGTGAAAATAGCCGATCTACAAACTCGCAATGCGACACATTGTGAGCTTGTAGATCTGCTATTTTCTAAAATGTTTCATAAGTCGTGATTAAAACTATGAAAATTGCCATATTATGATATCCATAATCCCAGATGATATCTATAGTCTCGTATCGCAATATCGATATAGATATATTGCCTGGACCTACTAGTAGTATTACAGTGTTGTGTTTTATGAATTAAATGTATTGTCTTTATATTATGATGCATTTCCTGTCCTCAGCCCTGCAATGATCAAGGACTGTGGAGTGCACTGGGTGATCCTGGGACACTCTGAGAGACGCCACGTGTTCGGAGAGAGTGATGAGGTAAGTCTGCAGACACAAAGTACACAAAATGAAAGATATAGGAAGTAAACACCAGTACCAATAAAATACAGCATACCTGTCTACTCAGTTTGCTCATGTTATGTAAATTTGCTAAAGCGATAACATAACTCTCCGTCTTACTTATCACTAGCAGTGATAGCATTGAGCACTGAAACAATACATTATTGCACAAGCATGATGGCATAAGCTGGCCTATCAATGATAGTTTGTTTGAGTAAGATGTCATGTTATCATGCCTCTAACATGCAGGGAAATGAAATGTAACACAATGTGTGTCTTGTATTTACTCCATACCACTATGTGACTGGACACTTATGTGTTCTGATAGCTCATTGGTCAGAAGTGCGCCCACGCTCTGGAGAACGGCCTCGGGGTCATCGCGTGCATCGGTGAGAAGCTGGACGAGAGGGAGGCTGGCATCACAGAGAAGGTGGTCTTCGCTCAGACCAAGTTCTTCGTAGGTACGGACCACTCTTTGACAAACTCCTCATCATACAATCATTTGACATCACAGCATGATTTCAGATTCCAGGGAATGCCATGTCGCAGGTTGATGGTCGATGGGGTCATGAGTGACTCATGGCTACATCCTGAAAAAAAAGGCTTAATCTTGATCGTATTCTTCCTTTTTCAGACAATGTAAAGGACTGGAGTAAGGTTGTGCTGGCCTATGAGCCTGTGTGGGCTATTGGCACCGGCAAGACCGCTTCCCCACAGCAGGTAAAGTTTGATAAACATTTTAATTTGTATTGTATCAAACATGGATATACACCTTTGCAGGTTATTAGACAGGTGTAAAAATGTCTCTCTTAGTAAATGCAAACGATCTGAAAGAGCAGTCCATTCACTTAAAATGACTGCTTGGATGATCCTAGACCTTCACTCACCAATCTCCTGTCTGTCTCCTGTATGTGTTCTGTTAGGCCCAGGAGGTTCATGCAAAGCTGAGGGAGTGGATGAAAACCAACGTGTCTGAAGCTGTGGCTAACTCTGTTAGGATCATCTATGGAGGTATATCCATTCGTTATCTCAGAGATTTAAAAAAAAAGAAATCTATGTATTAGGTTGAGCCGGTTGTTTTCTTTCTCACACTTGCATAGTAGTATTTGTTTCTCTTCTGTCTGTTTTTTCTTTAAAAAAAGTTACCTTAATCACTGTCACCTGGCATCCCTATTTTGGGTATGTCATCAAGATAGGCAAACATTTTAATAAACGCAGACATTTTTGGAAAATGGCTCATCTACCGTACAAGCTCACCTGTAGATCGGATATTTCCCCAACACGACACCATCATACAACGAAGTATAAAACGGGGCTTAAAACGGGGCTTAAGTGGTCAAGGGCTGTGAAAGTATTTTCTTCTCACTTCAGCTCATCCTCTAAGCCATACATTTTTATTGCGATAATCTCATCTTCTCACATCATTATCCCTTTCTCTCCATAGGTTCCGTGACCGGTGGAACCTGCAAGGAGCTTGGAGGCCAGAAAGATATCGATGGCTTCCTTGTGGGCGGAGCTGCTCTCAAGCCAGAGTTCATTGACATCATCAATGCCAAGCAATAAAAACCCTGGGAAGCTGCGACCATGAAACCACATCCATATTTCAGCTCCATTCAGATGCTCGGGTTCATCGGCATCATCGACCCCTCAAACTCAGCACTTAGAACTGTTCCCCTTTCATCCTTTTTTACCCTTTTTTGTGTAATGATGTCATTTCCTGTGTTTCCTTTTTTAGTATTTTGTTACAAAATAAAAAGGGACAGGTTGACA
The DNA here is from genome assembly GCF_963280865.1 of Gymnoscopelus braueri. Taxonomy (NCBI): domain Eukaryota; kingdom Metazoa; phylum Chordata; class Actinopteri; order Myctophiformes; family Myctophidae; genus Gymnoscopelus; species Gymnoscopelus braueri. The sequence goes on from NC_137605.1 coordinate 19,219,362, forward strand.
TGCATTGTACTGCACTGAAAGAAGAAAAAAACACCCACACACGAGTGCCCATGCTGTAAGGGAAATCTACAGTAAATGTGCAGCTTGAGTTGGACAATACACCACAACCCATGCCTTTACTTGAAAACTTTGTGTGCATACAGTGTCGAAGCATTTGTCAATCAAATTCACGTGTCTTTTTAATATACTGTATGTGTCTCTCTGTGTAATTATGATGTTGATTGTCTTTTCCCCTCCCTTTAGTAAAAGTTTGTTATCCCCCTCTTTTTTTTTGGCTTATTTTGCTGAGAAGGGGGTGTTCCATCACATGTCAATCGTATTGTGTTATGGCCAACGGGTAGCTGGGCGGGAAGGCCGAAAAGAAAACATCGTAATAAACTGTTTAGAGACGGGTACAATGTCTTATGTCATGTTTTGCCTTATGTCTCAATGTGTTCTATTGTAGAGGAATTTGGTAATCTAATGTCTTAGTCATTAGATTTTGTAATGATGCGCTAACACTGCTCAACTGTTCTCATACTATCACGAAAGTGACGGAAATGGCCAGCACACAATGAATGTCCTTTTCACATGGTTTTATATAACCTCTCACGGACAGAAACAACGTTTCAACCAAACAGGTCTTCCTCAGCGGTGACAGGTCTTCCTCAGCGGTGAGGAAGACCTGTTTAGTTGCAACACGTCCGTTGTTTCTGTCCGTGAGAGGTAAATAAAACCATGTGAAAACTAAGGGCATTCATTGTGTGCTGGCCATTTCCTTCATAATTGAGCCGTGCACCAAGATTTAATCTAGAGTGTTGCAGGCCTTTTGCTTTGCAGTCATTTCTCTCAAATAATACTCTCACCACCACTTCCAAATCTATTACCCCTTAATATCTAAACCACCTTGAATATATTGTATATATTGTGTGTGTTCATTGATATTTTAACTTTAATTTTGTAATGGAAGTAAATGAGGCTTGGCTCGGGATGAAACTTTACCCAAATTGGGAGCCATGCTGTACGTCATAGATATGTCATGTAGACTGACATCACAGACTGGCCACATGAAGTCTGAGATCCACATTAGAGCTGTACCATTCCCAAGTAGATCCTGAAATCCACATGATTGGATTTTGTTTTACAAAAATGAGTTAACGTTATAAATATGTTACTATACAACTTAAGACATCTGCTTAGGTCCTATAATGTGAAACCTTTGAAGCTCAAATAACATCCAGATTGCAGACCAAACCTTATAAATCAATCTCAAAAGATCGAATAACCCTTATGTTATTACTAGCCGCACAAGACGCAAAGAAAAGGAAAATATGCTGAGGGGTATTATGACATAAGGTTTACAGAGAGAGAGAGAGAGAGAGAGAGAAAGAGAGAGAGCTCATTACAGGAATGAAGTCACGTTAAGACAATGCAGTGCAGGGCAGTGAAGGCATCTCACTGCTATATTTATCTGTTGGACTCAAACCACACAGCCAGATCCTGTGACACACAGCAGCCGAGGAACACTGTACCAGGGGAATACTCTACTGTGGCTATGTCCATTAAGCACTCTCATACTGGCACTGCTGTCAGTCAAGTCAGACCGTAAGCATGTCTGAGTGGCTAGTAGCCTAATAACAGAGCCCACAGATGGCATTAATGAACGATAATGGTCACAGACCTAGAACATAATAGAATGGTATTGACTTTCAGAGGTATTTGTGTGGGTCTGCAGCATCTGTGTTAACCCATTGATACCTGGAACGCATCTGTGTCACTTTTAGATGTCTTTGGCTATTCAAAAATAGCAGATCTACAAGCTCATAGCGCGGCACCGAGTGCCGCGCTACGAGCTTGTAGATCTGCTATTTTTGAAAAATCGTGATTTTTTTTTTTGTTGATTTTTTTTCAAAAAACTGTTAGGATTTAGATTTTTTTAAAGAATCGCCTCAGGTCTTAATGGGTTAATTAGATTGTGTGTGTCTGTGTGTTTGTAGAGGTCAAGAGAGAAGAGAGGGGTGTGAACATTATCCAGGTTCACACTACACAGTAACTGTAGGTCTAGTCAGTGGTATTGAGGGTGTACAGTGTCTCTTATGCTGACAGAAAGAGACAGGATTATCTCAAATGCACCTGAAGAACCTGCAGGTATTCTTTCACCAGTGTTTGGCAGATCTCTGAGGGTTGATACACATACTCTTGTTGTAGCCTACATATTCACTGCCTGGAGACACTAACTGGAGATAACAGTACATAGCCTGGCGGCATCTGGCAGATTCATCTGGTTTCCAGGCTAGAAGTCCCCGGACCCCACTTTGAGAACCACGTGTCACTGCAATCCCTTTGTGTTTCCTGTTTGGATAGTAAGTTGTTAATTGTTAACCAGAGGGATGGCATGGCACACATCTTATGGGTACTGCAGAATATATTTCGTTGATGATAGAAGATCATTCAAGCCAAATACCAGTACACACACACACACACACACACCAATAAATCACGACAACGCAACTAGTTGCAACTTGCAACCAGTTGCAGTGGTCTGAATTGAACCGTTGCAGTTGGGTGCAGTTTGGGGATTCTGTCGCAAGTTATTGTATAAGCGGTTGCAAGAAGTTTTTGCAAGTGGTTGCAGTTGCAAGTGGTTGCAGTTGCAACTAGCTGCGTTGCGAATCACTGGTGTGGACTGGGCTTATAGATTACATTTTACTCAAGCTTTTTTCTATTATAACATCTGAATTCCCCCCCCAGTGATCTGAAGTCTAATCTAATCTTCTGATCTATGTTGTTGGAAAGGTCCCAGAGCACCATAAACCTGATATACAGGTATTTGCCACAGCCGCCTGACCCAGAAAAGGGCCTGAAAGACTATAGTATCTATTAACTCGCTAAATGAACTTGATACTCGTAAAATGTTGTAATGGTGTCATTAAAACACAGTGGTGTAAAGTACATTTACTCAAGTACTGTACTTAAGTAAAATTTTGAGGTATTTTTTGGGCGGTGAAACCGCCCCTATAAGTGAGATTTGGAAAAATGTACATTTTCCTGCACTGTGATCTGGGCCCAGGAAATTTGTAGAATTATCCTGCGCTGTGATTGGCCAATCACAGTCTATTCAGGACTGTGATTGGCCAGTGTCACATGACACATGTGCATAGCCCTATATAAGTAACCATAACTTGAAAAAAACCAAATATTTGTTTTTTTCAAGTTATGGTTTCGTCCATCATAAAGAGTGTTTCAATAAATGTATTTATCTTTTGTACATGATTGGTTGACTCCATTCAGTATTGTGATTGTGTCTTGCTGATTAGCTAGCAAGACACCGCCCACTTCACACAGGGTGTGATTTTTTTTACTTTACTGGAGTATTTAAAAATGTCAATACTCACACTCATACATTAACCACTTCAGCCCTATGTACATTTCGGCCATTTGAAAATAACCGATCTACAAGCTCACAATGCCTGTAGATCTGCTATTTTCAAAAGATTTGTAATACATTTTATACATTTGAGTAGTACAGTATTGATACTTTTACTTGAGTAAAACATTTGAGTTCTTTTTCCACCACTGTTAAAACATCTCTGTTTGATATTTTATCTCAGTCAAAATGTTTTATTGTTGCCCTAATCCTTTTATTCCACTCCACCCCACTAGGCGGCAATAGCGCCAACACTCGCATAGCATTTCTCATGTCAGTGTTTACAAGCGAAGCGTGACGTGCACCGGAGTGGCAAGAATAAATCACGGTGCTCGACCATAAAGCTAACACATTCGCCCCCAGAAAAACGTCTAAAATGCTGTCGCTGAAAGAGTTTCTCAACGAGAGGCTGACGGCAGCGGCCGAGGAGATCTTCGGAGCGGTGGAGAAGACTATAGAGGAATACAAGGAAGACATCTTGCGTTCTAAAGACCTAGAAATCAATCGTCTGCGGCTGCAGCTGAAGCTGCTCAAGTCAGGTCAGTTGTTTGAATGATTCTATGCGATCTTCAGATCAAAGATCGATCTACGTGAACAGCGTTATAGCGTCAGCTTAAAGGAGTAGTTCACCCCAAAAAATTACTTATTTTCTATCAATTACACACCCCATGAAGCCTTGAATTCATGGAATTTTGTTTTGTTTTTGTCCCATTCCTAAGGAATACCAAAACGCTCGCCCCAAAACACAGTCGCCCCGGGGCAATACATTATTGGCTTAGGAATGCGACATAAACAAAAAAAATCTCCATGAATACAAGGCTCCATCAGGGGTGAGTAATCTATAGACGAAAAAGTCATTTTCGGGGGTGAACTATCCCTTTAATTCTACGTCGTTACAACCTGTGTTAATTTTGACAGCAAATTTTGATTTGGTCTTTTGAATAAAATTCATTTAGTTTTAGTCATATTTTTTTAGTCGACTAAATATCAGAAGCTTTTAGTCGACTAAATCTTTCTCTAGTTTTTATTTGTTGAATTGTCAATATATTTAGTCTTAGTTTTAGTCATCATAGCTTAGTTTTTATTTAGATTGTCAGTGAAAAAGGTAGTCAGAGTTTTAGTCAGCGAAATGAACACTGAATTCTACGTCGTTGTTTTACAACATGTAAAACGTTTCTCTTTTATTGTCCATAGCCCCTCGGTCGGAGAGATATGGAACCCAGCAGCATCAGCAGCACAGCAACCCTCCTCCTTCTCATCACCAGCAGCAGCACAACCATCCATCAATCCCCCCTCCTGTTCCCGCAGGAGGAGAGGCCCCGGAGCCCCCGCATCACTGTGAGCACGAGCAGGACGACGGCAACACCAGCAGCATGGAGGACGAGGAGCACCCGGAGCCCTCGCAGGTCAAGAAGGAGCACCACCACCAGAAGAGCCAGCAGCCCTCCAGACACTTCTGGATGAGCCAGGACGACGAGCAGCTCGAAGGGCTGGAGTCGGACATCAAGGAGTTCATCTCGCCCTCCGGGTTGAAAGGTGGCAGTCTGCCGGACTCTGTGTTCCACCCGTACCAGTCCAACAGCAGCGACGAGAACAAAGAGAAGCCCTACTGCTGCTCCGTGTGCGAGAAGCGCTTCGGGAACTGCTCGCACCTCGCGGCGCACATCAGGACTCACACGGGCGAGCGGCCGTACAGGTGCGACATCTGCAGGAAGACCTTCATCACCACCAGCGCCCTGAACAGACACCAGACCATCCACACAGAGGGAAAGCAGTTCATATGCAACTACTGTGGGAAGTCCTTCAAATGGATGGAGTCCCTTGGCAGGCACATCAGAAGCGTGCATAAGAGAGAGACTAATATGCCTATATGATGCTGCGTTGTACATTGTTGTATTTAGGTTGTTCTAGGTTGTGACTGTGATTTGTTTCCCATGGGTGTGTTTTTTTGTTTTTTACGCAGAATATTGAAACTAAATCTCAGTAAAGGGGGATTGGGCATTGGGGTGTCTGTCTTTCATACTTTATTGTAATGTTAAATGTGAATGTCAGTTAATGTGCATGCATACTGATGTAGGCTATAGACCTAAAAACTTAATGTAGAACAAATATAACTGTTGCTTCCATAATATGAAAGTAATACAATCCTATTCTATAAAGATTTTATACATCCCGGCTATTGTAACTTTATTCTTACAAAATAAAACGAGGAGATTCACTGTATTGTTGCTATTTGTTTTTCTTCAGTTTAGTTCATTCAACAGTTAGCCTGCAAGATTTAATTTCTGCAGTCTGTTGAAAAATATATATAAGCGCAGTTCCAGTCCACTCCAGCAGGTGGTAGTAACGGGTATCATGGTGGCTCATTCATGTTTTTGCATAAAACTATTCAGATTGTTTGCAGCAACCGACCTATGCTGTTTTATGTTATGATTTTGCTTTTTTGTTTATCAAATGAGGCATTCCCCTGTACAACAATGTGTGCCAAATTACCCAATTTCTATTATTTTACAGCATCACCATTGGGTCTACATTTCTGCATAATTATGCTGAGGGTGTAATTGCAAACTAAACATTGGCACACTCTTATGATTTCAAAAGTCTTCTCAAACCCCCATGAGTCACCTTGCAAAGTATTCCATCCTCTTAATACCACAATGATTAGTGGATTCCCAAGGGTAAACCTAATAGCTTCTTTATCCCGGGTTAGGGACAGTGTTATGTTAACTATAACAGGTGGAACGTAGGCTACATACTGTACCATATGCCAACCAAACAATATCCCAAAGTTTCCCAGCCAATCTACTTCAATTATTTTACTTGCAAAACAGTGTTATTAGAATAGCATAGAACTCCCAAATGATAATTGGTACCTGTCAAAGTGTGTGGTAGAATTGACAAGACAGCCATTGGCTGGTGGAGTTTCTCTCCTCTGCATGGCAACACACAGAGATGGCATTAATTCATTGGTCACACATAGATAGATCCAGACCTCACGGTGATGCTAAAATACATGTTGCAAGAGCATAAAAAATACCGTAATAAAAATGTGCTTAACAAAATTACAAGCAATGAGTGAGTGACAAATAAGCCCCTTTTAATTCTTGATTCCATACATTTCAAGAGATTTATACTCAGGTTAACACTGAAATAAGGCCATTGCAAATTAAAGGGTTTCCAAATTAACCTAATGGCAGCACCCAGTTAATTGCTAGAAGATTAATCTGATTAATGAGGAACATGCAGTGACTAATGAAGCATTTGGTAACAAAAGGAGATACCCAGTCTGACACTGACAAAAGAGGTCTACAGGGTAATAAAATAAGTTAATACACTGGAATCAGAGTGGTGCAGGGGTTCTACCATTAACGTCTGCTGAGTCCCCATGGGTGTTACTCCTGGGATGTGGCCTACGTGTCGCTGTACTCAAGCTGTCTCACATGGTCAAAGCTTCAACTGTCTGCTTCTTCCTGAGGTGTGGATGTGTATAGGCATGTTTTTAATACATACAACGTGTGTGTGTGTGTGTGTGTGTGTGTGTGTGTGTGTGTGTGTGTGTGTGTGTGTGTGTGTGTGTGTGTGTGTGTGTGTGTGTGTGTGTGCGTGTGTGTGTGTGTGTGTGTGTGTGTGATCAAGGGATGCAATATTTAGCATGATTTGGAAGTTAGATATTGATGACCTTGTATGACCCTGTCTTCTCTTGACTATTAATTGACTTAGAGAACTAATAGTCAGTAACTTAAATGTCTAATTTATGCTTCACTGCACAACAGTTTCACTGATAAATAACATATCGCATTTTTCATTTGAAAACCAAACCAGTTATTGTCAGAGAGCATACTTGTGCGACAAAGCATAACTTACACTTAATTAATATATAAAATAAAAGATTAATAACAGTCTAACAGACCTGGATCAAATAGTAATTGTGAATAATTCATTGTGCTTCTTTAAAGTTAGTTGGAGGACGAGAAGGCTTGAATTTAGTCACATACTGATATTGTGCAATACTATGAGGGCCATAAATTTCAGACAATCAGGCAGATTTATCTGATTTACACTCATGGAATTGTCCTGCCTGATGTGGCAAGACCCCACCTATCTGGGATGTGAATAAGGTACAAATAAATATATCGATAAATAAATAATAATAAACTGAATTATTCTACCTGTGGGATTGAGTTAGATGTTTTGTCCCTGCATATACAGTAGTATAAGTAATTGATATTATACTAGGGCTGTAGTTATGTGTAACTAATGTCTTATGCTGTGTTTTTCCTGAAATTAATAGTTTACTACCATATCAACAAGGCAATTTGTCTAATTGAGACTTGCATACAAAACATCCAGTCTTGCTGATAGTAGAATAAGGAAGGTAGTACTGGATCGGAGTCCTAGAAATAAAAAGGTTGCCTACACATCCTTCATACTTCTGACATTGTCCTCATTCACCCTGGCAAAGGACTGATGGAGTTCTAAGAATATCTCCCAGATGTGATGACACTAGAGGGCAAAATCAGATTCGTCCCAGCCTGAAGATACTTTACATTATGTCGACACACTTATTCAAGGTGACTTTTTATCGCCACACAACCTACATACCACAGCTGGAACTCAAGCCACATCCAGTAGCTTCACCATTATGTCTTAAATCCACTGTCAGCATCTTAACTCTAATAATCTCTGATGACTCTTGTTTGTTGTCAGTGGTTCGTCAGTATGACGGTGGTTTTAATTGTATTAAGAAGACAGCACACACATGGGTGTCTACTAACAGGTGTGTATGCCACTTCATTAGCTTAACAGGACAAGGAACAACAAGATACGATCAGCAGGTAATAAGACAATGCCTGCAACAGCTACAAGACTTGCATTTCATCTTAAAGTAGGGTATAAGCAGCCTTAACCTGTATGCTTGTACTAATAGGAATTGCGACCGGTTCACCAGATACTTCACAAGGAACACAGAACACCAAGCAGGCAGCAGGTAATATGATCATGAATTATTTAACTTTGTGCTACTTCTACATTCAGACTTCACACAACCCATGTCCGTAATATGCAAGTTTATATCTTAGGCATGGACAAAGCAGTCCGGAATCTGTATGCCTAAAGTAATTCTGTAAAATGAAGGTCATATTCTCTTGATAGCAGTCCAGCTGGTGCTGGAGAGAGAAGGGGGGTGTATTGGTCGCAGTGAGAACACACACATACATGAGCCGTTAACAGCCCCACTAAATCACATTCCCTCAGCTCCTCCTTTTCATTCCCCTCTCTATAGTTTTACAGTGCGGTATGGAATGCTCGCTCTACGGGGCGACTGGTGTGCAGTGGAGCGACTCCACTCCCATGTCTCGCACTCATCCCATGTGTCTCCTATTAGCTACACTCTCGCCAAGAGAGGGAGGGAGAGAGCGATGGCGAGAGAGAGAGAGAGTCAGAAAAAAATGGGGGGAGGGGGAGGAGAGTGAGGAATTCGATATGCTTTGTGCATGAGTGACTTGTATAAAACAAAGAGAGGGAGCAAGAAGTCTGGATGTATGTGAGAGAATGAGAGAGAGAGAGAGACAGAGAGACAGAGAGAGAGTGAAAAGGCACTCACGGATAACGCAAGAGACTACCAAAAAAGATTATAATTTATTTTCAGATTTTTTTTTGTTGTTGTCGTCATTGTTTGCATTTGCATCTCGTTTCACAAGGTAAATTGAAAATAAAAAAAGAAACTAAAAACTGACTTGCCATACCATGAAAATGTAAAAAAATAATAATACAAATAATATGTATATATAATTATATCATTATCAACAAACAGACAACATTAATCATAATAACAATACTATTGATCGTAAAACATAAGATAACACTAAAATCGCTGGTCTCATGCATACGCATAGAACACCCCTCCGATACAAAAGAGGGGGTCAATTACTAAAAGTAGAAACCGAGAGTTCCACCAGTTCAGAATTAAGCGCCTAGCTACATGCAATGACATAAAAGAGAGACTCATGTACAGTACACATTCCTTCTGGCATAAAGGTATATTACACATAATGTACTTCATCACTGTTGCCCCCCACCCCCACCCCACCCTCACCTAATATACTGTACAGAGCACAATACAAAACAGACTGGAGTTCAAGAACATAACAGGAGGGAAGCGCCAGAGTTTCGGGGTCTCGTCAGAACATGGTACGGCTAACGCAAGGGGCTGTGTCCAATGTTTGCGCTCCTCCATTACTTATATATAAACTCCTTCACAATCATTACATTTCCTTCATTCAGCCGCAACGTGTGTGTCCGTTCACGATGCATTTGGGGTCTTTGTTTCTTCTGTGGTTTTGCAGTGCTTTTGTTTTTGTTTAGTTTTTTCCCTTTTGGTGTACGTGTCGTCCTGCCCTCACAGGCTCTTGTCACTCTCTTTCTTCAGGTGACTAAAAGGTCAAAGGGGAAAACCATGTGAGATTCGCAACTAGTCCAGGCAGTGGTTAAATATACAGTTGGGATTCAAGCCCCTTCACCTTCACTATCTGATTGCCGGATTTGCCACTTCAGTTAAAGGGGAACGAAACCCTATGCCGATTTTGTAGTTCATATTCCTGTACAGGTTCAAAACTACAGAAGGCTAAAAACAGGTGTCAGCCTTTTTACACTGTGCTGTGCAGTGCAGCTGCAGTCAATAAAATTAAAGTCATATTGTGCAATGTTATCAATTAAACAAATGTTTCTTATGTGGAATGATCCTACATAAACGTGTTTTTTTTTTTAGAACTTCTCGAATCACTTTTTTTGTCACGGAATATCTGCCCAGAAATTTATTTATTTACGTTCATTTTAAAGTTAATACATACCGTTTCTGAAAACGTTGTTGCTTTCCAAAATAACCTAGCAAGGGCCCTGAAGCATTTGTTTTGGAGCGGTACTTCCGTGGTTTTGTTTCAAACTGAATTCTGGGAATTGGAGCTACCAGAGGTGTCACCAAAAAGACTACTAAAATGGATGTTACGCAGTAAGACTTTAATAATGGGTATGTTAGATTTAGGTGTGCTAATGTGCAAGCATTGACAATAATATTGACAACGGTGAATGCTTGCACAATGGCACTCAAATATACCATCTGTAACTCCATTATACATTTTATTTTCTGCAGCTGTGCTGCTTACATCACAGTGTACTAAGATCAGCACCTGCCATGTTTCTCCCTGCTCTAGTTTTTAACTTGTACAGGAAAACAGGCTACAAAATCGGCCTAAGGTTTCATGCCCCTTTAAATATTCAAAGATGCTTTCAACACACACACAAAGAATCACCTCTCCCTCTCAAAAAGCTCCAACCACAATACAACAGTAATTTGCATTTAGACAAATGTATTTTTAAATCCTAAACACTAGCATGGAACACCCTTCTGCAACATACACATTCAAGGCCCATGTATAATTTCAATCCAGATTTCAGAAAAGCAAACTAACTCAAATTGGAATTTATGACACTACCATTATATCATACAGGTTAATGATAATATGTTAGCCATCTGTAACTTGAGCCCTGAGTGAAGTGAGTGTACCTGTAGTACTCGTCCTGGGTGAGGGAGTGGTGGTGATGATGGTGGATCCACTGCTGTTCCAGGGCCAGTCTCTGGATCTGCAGCTCAGCGCTCTGGGCCTGCTGCATGGCCTGGAGCTGATGGGCTGCTGACATGGGACCAGACAGAGAGGACGGCTGGGGCAGGTCACGGAAGGGAGCACCTAGGAAGGCACGGAACCAGGCGCAGAGAAGAGGTGCAGGGAGGCACGTGGAGGAGAACAAAAAGAGGAGATGGAACAGGGCAAAAGGACACCGCTATAATTTTTTGTCTAAAATTGGCTTACAAAAACTTTGGGCACCATATTGCCCTGCAAAGACAAACAGCAGTAACTGCAGGAGCATTGAAACTGAAAGAAATTACTTCAGTTTATCTCCTGAATAATCTTTAGTTATTCTTTTGTTGATATGATATCTAAACCCCACTAATGACATTTCAACTGTGGGACACACAAACAGTACATGTGAACCCAAACAGTAAATACACTAAAGTCTGATTATAATTCGTTACACGGTGATGTCGTGACCCGAAAATAGCCGATCTACAAGCTCACGATGCACTGCATTGCGACGCATTGTCATCTGGTAGATTAGATTTTACACCAGCGCACAACAAATTATAAATGAAGCATAACTGCCCAGAGCAAATCCCACCAGTGCCTTCCTCCTGTGCCCCCACTACTCTCTGCCTCATTTTCAGTGGACTAGCCACAGAGGAACCCCAACACAAGGTGTTACTGCCGTTCTTTTCCTTTGCAGGTCAGTATAGAGAATCTATATTATATATAGCATTATAATATCTGAAGAAGAAATTGAATTGAGTACATGGACGAGGATCCTTCTCCTCACCGAAGAGCTGTTGCCGGAGAACCTCGCTGTCAGTGAGAGGGTGGGCCAGGATGGGGGTGCCCAACGTGGCCCCTGGGTACGGGAGGCGCGCCAGAGGAGACCCCGATGCCAACGGGTCCATCAGGGGGTGAACCCCGCCCGCCGCTGGGGGCCAATGATGTAAGAGACAAAAACAGGATGTATTTAATAACAGTCAAGGAATATACTTTATATATTATTATTATTATTATTATTATTATTATTATTATTATTATTATTATTATCATTATTATTATAAACAATTTAAAATGATCATGTTATTGTATTTTGTAATGAAATATTTAGAGCTGTGCAAACAACATTTCAGGTATAAGGATGCCCGATATAAAGCCCGATTTGTACACCGTAGTATAAAGGTGTTGCCACGGTGTGGCAAAAAGAACCGATCTTGTCAGCAAGCGACACCATTGTGTAAAGGAAAAGGAGTATAAATTAACCACTGGGACACTGGATCTGTTTTCAAGGCTAGAGGAGTCTAGCGCCAAGATAACTTGTACAGTACTTAGCTACAGCACTTAGCATTTAATTTAAACATTTCAAATTGCCATGTTATTATAGGTGAAACCTTTCAATAAAAAGGCAGATCTACAAGCTCTAGCAGATCTACAAAGCTCATGAGCATTTTCACGATTTTCGAAATACGGATTAAAGCCCAATACATGCTCCTTCCGACGTCCGAACATTTGTTCGGAAAGGGAGGTGATAGAACTACAAATTGACATCATTCTGAACTTCCGATGGTTGGTCTCAGAACTTTTCCACAGAACTTGTGCATTCGTTTTTTTTTCCCCGACGTCGGAAGGAACAGTTATTGGCCTTAAGTGTTTAAGCTTAAAGGAGTAGTTCACCCAAAAAAGTACATCAATTGCACACCCCATTAAGCCTTGAATTCATGGATTTGTTTTTGTCGCATTCCTAAGCCAATAATTTGATTACCGACGGAAAGATGCTAATGTCTCCGGTAGGAGACACAAAGTATACTCTTTGTGTCTCCTACCTGAAATACACCCAGCCATCAAATTATTGGCTTAGGAATGCGACAAAAAAAAACTACTCCTTTAAGGTTCAGAGTCCCAGAGAGGGTATGTGAGATAGCAGCAGAGTGGGTACCTGTGTCTTGCTGGTGTAGGTGTAGGTGGGAGTGGATGTGTGAGTGCTGGTGATGATGAGGCGTCACGTTCAACATCTGATTCTGAAGGCGACCCAGATTCTCCCCTCCACCTCCTGCTCCGCCTCCTCCTCCTCCTCCTCCTCCTCCCCCTCCTCCTCCTCCTCCTCCCGTTCCACCACCTCCTCCACTCGCCCCTCCGCCTCCGGCACTTCCCCCTCGTTCTCTCTCCCTCTCTCTCTCTCGCTCTCTGTCTGCAGCAGTTGGCAAGCTCACTCTGTCTCTCTCCCGGTCTCGCTCTCTCTCCCCGCTCCTCTCTCTGTCGCTGGAGGCGGGCGAGCGGGCGGCGGAGGGGAAGCTTTCAGTGGGAGTGGTCGCGGCGGGGGGCGGCGGAGCCGGGTGAGAGGGTAAGGAGCTGGGAAAAGAAGCATGGGACGCCGGGTGGTGGAGGGACGAAGCGGGGTTAGAGGGGGCCTGGGCGGGAGCCGGAGGAGGCGCAGCCGGGGGAGCCGAGGCGGGGCCCGCCGGAGGCGGGGGGGCGCCGGCCACTGGCGGAGCAGACGCAGGATGAGAGGGCAGCGAGGGAGGGTTCAGGGAGGAGGGCGGAGGGTTAGAGAGGGACTGAGGGGCGGGGGGGTTGGGGGGCCGTGTCACGGGGGCCAGTGCCGCGTTCTGGAGGTGTGGAGGCGGCCCTGGCTGCTGGGCCTGGGGAGGGGGGGTGCCGTAGATCGCCACCTCGCCGGCTCCTGCCGCGCCTCCCCCGAGGAGCAGGGAGTGCGCGTGGGAATGGGCGTGAGCGTGGGCATGGGCGTGGGCGTGATGCGAGTGGGAGTGGGCGTGGGCGTGGGCGAGAGCGAGCGCGGTGGGGTCAGACATGGGTGGGTACACCCTCTCCTCGCTCTTGAACTCAAACCCCGGCTTCATGCGATCCCGGTGGGCCGCCATCGCGTGCGGAAACCCCATTCCTCCCAACCCCGCACCACCCATACCGCCATGGCCCCCCATCCCAGCGTGGTTCGCTACTTCCGGGTTCCCATATAAGAAGCCCAAGATGGCCGCCGCTGTGGCAGCATCAGTGGGGATGTGGTGCGGGTGTGCCATGGCATGGTTCTGGAATTGAGGCAGGAAGAAGGAGGGATGAACATGGGGGTGTCCGTGGTGGATGTGGGGGTGGTGTCCCTGGCGAGCCATCCCGAGGGGGGACATGGCATGGGGCCGAGCGTACTCACTCAGGGTCCTCAGCGCTGGCGTGTCAGGGCCAAGATATGGACCACCTATGCCAATTCCCAGGCCCCCTTGGTGGCCACCGACCATTGCTGACGCCCCTCCCATGGATGGGATCAGGAGGGAATGAGGGATGGAGTGAGAAAGGGAGGGGTGGAGTTGGTGCGAGGGGTGGAGGTGGGCATGATGTGGGTGAGATGGGTGGTGCTGGTGAGGCTGAGGGTGGGAGGCTGAGTTGGCTGAGGAAGAGGCGGGGGATGAAGGGTCGAGGATGATGGGGGACGACGAGGGGAAGAAGAGAGAGGAGGCGTGTCGTGCATTAACAGCTGCGTTGTTGTTGGCATCTTTCTGCTGCTGCAGAGAATCAGAGAAATTAAGAAACATCATCATTCTCGTCTGCCTGGACTCGCTTTACCTCTAATTTCAGAATTCTCAAAGAATACACACCCAAAAAGATGCAAATCAATAGTTTAAGGACAGGGGTTTTCAAACTTCATGTCACGGTTTCGGGGTCCCCAAACTGACTTTCATTACGTTAAGGACCCCCATTTCAAATAATCTGCCTGTGATATGAAAAGGTTTATTTTAATACCATCTAATTGTCTAAATGTCATAATTGTAGATTCATAATGGTGATATTGATTCATACTGACAGAATACACAATTAATTAAATTTTTTATGTTGACTGAATAATAGTGAAATTGAATAACTCTGGGGACCCACACGAACTCCCTCAAGGACCCCTGGACTTTGAAACTAGAAGCAAATGCTAATATGCTGAATGGTGATGACCCACCCATGACACACTTATTATGTTTACACCACACTGTATTAATTGCTGTATTACTGATTAATACTAGCAGTACCTTACTTGTATTATAACTGTATTCATTACCTTACTTATTATATTGTATTATATCTTGTACTATATAGGTTTGACACTACTTGTATTGTACTTCTACACTCTGGCGGAGTCTACCGCACCAACATCTCACTGCACATGAGCATGTGACAAAATAAAGTCTTGAATCTAGTATCCGATTAAACATGGTGAATAATAGCAAATGTTATGGAGAGATCACTTATTTTTGCTCCTCTAATATCCTAACCTGTAGATGCCTCTCCAGCTCTCTTTCTCTCTCTCTCTCCCTCTCTCGCTCCCTCTCTTTCTCTCGCAGGTCTCTGGCCCTCTGCTCCACCTCCCTGCGTGCCCTCTCGATCATCTCGTTTCTCTTCTTCCACAGCTTGGAGCCGTCCAGCGGGACGAAGAGAACGTCACTGCGGGCGCAGGAATTACCGCCACGATCAAGAACCCTGTGAAACCTGGAGACAGTGCTCACAGCCACACACACACCCACACACACAGTCACCATTAGCAATCAACACTAGACTGGCATGCAACAGTTTAGTTTAAAAGTCAGGATAAAATAGATTATAGAGAGATCATTCTCTCACCATGTGAACATTTGCCTTTATCACTACCATTATCATAATCTCCATCCTAGGTAATTACAGAATTGAAGATAAATGCAAACATCAACTAGTGACCGTACTGACAGACTCAATTAGGATGATCCTAATTGGGATCCTGTTTTATTACCGTGCTGATTGGCTGGCATGTATCGGAATGTCCACCGGCTTGGGCTCAGGGGAGGGGCTTCTCAACAATGGGGGCGGACTTTCGCTCTCCTCCCGCTCCTCAATTGGCTCCTCCTTGATGACAGTTGGCATAAGGGGACCTGTCGGCGAATCAGAGTGCCCATCTCCGGGAAGGGAAGAACTAGAAACCGAGGTGGAAGTGCCATTGTTGTTGCTGCTGTTGTTGCTGTGGTTACTAAGAGGCGGGGGAGGTCCCTTGGATGCGTTCTGAGGCGAGAGGGACTGTGAGCTGCTATTGCTGATGTTGGGCATATTACTGCTGCTATTGCTGCTGGCCATGTTAGAGCCTCCGCCACTCCCATTAGAGTGATAGGGTCCACCGAACGGAGGGTGGCTGCTCAAAGTGCCGTGGAAGGGGGGAGGGCGACAGCCAGGTGAACAGGTGGACGACACACCCGAACCAGGAAGTGGCATGTTGGGCCCAGAGGAGGAAGAGGAGGAGGAGCCGGGAGGAAAATTTGAGAAATTCCCCATCTGGTTAGTCGATGGGCTGGGCAGCGGAGAGAGGGGTGTTGGAGGAGTCTGATTGGAGGATTGGTAATGGGGAGGACGTGTGTGATTGGGTCCCATGCCCGACGAAGGCGGCTGGGCATGGGAGGTCTGGGGTAAAGGGAGAGGGGGTGGAGGTGGGGGAGGGGGATATGGAGCGTTCGGAGGGTGTCCGTGATGGGCAGAGGAGGAGGAGGAAGATGAGGAAGAAGGAGAGAGGGCAGGGGGCTGATTGGGGCCACCGCCACGGTTTTGGTAAAGCGTAGACTCTCGCAAGTTAGAGTCCCTGTCCCTGTCTCTGTCCCTGGGCCCTGCCTGGTAGTGAGGGTGGGGCGGGTGAGGGTGCTGAGGCCCCCCGGGCCCAGAGTACTCTCGTACAAGGTTTGGGGTCACCCCAGGAGAGTTGAGAAATTCTCGATTTGGCCCGGTAGAGGGCTGCGTGCCAGTGGGGAACTCTTTCCCTCCAGCAGGAGGGGGGTACTCCCTATGAAAGTGGTCTGCCCCAGAAGGCGGGGTCTGTCCTTGGTCCATAGAAGGTGGGTAGTCTCGGCTGGACGAGTTTGGCGGATGTGGATGGGGGTGAGGTGGCAGGGAGGAGTGAGGAGGGTGGCCGGAGTTATTTTGGGGTGATGCTGGAGGGTCCCGGTTCAGCATTGGGGCGGCGGGAAGCCCACTGGTGGAGCTAGGTTGGTTCCCCTGGGGTCCAGGGTTGTTGTTAGGGTTGTTGTTGCCTCCCACCTCTCTTGTCTGACCCCCAAACTCACCCCATCTGCCCCCCTCTTTATCTCTAGGATGCCCGGCTCCAGCTCCATTGGGCCCACTAAAGTCTCTGTTCTGGTTTTGATTTGGTGGTGGGAATTCTCTCCCTCCATCCCTCTCTCTTTCTCTTTCTCTCTCTCTCTCCCTCTCTCTGAAAGCTGGAGCAAAGTCTCTTCCTCCTGGACCCATGGTAGGCCCGTCTCTCCCAGAACCAGGGAACTCCCGGTTCTGACCCACCGACTGGCCCCCAAACTCCCGGCTCTGAATGCTGTTGGGCCCGCCCATACCACCACAAGTGCTATTATTATTGTTATTATTATTACCCCCGCTGCTATTGTTGCCACTATTGCCCAAGGGAGCTGAGAACTCCCTATTGATCTCCCTGCCCCCACACTCCCCCCTCACTCCCCTCTCCCTCTCTCCTGCAGCCCCCCTCTCTCTGTCCCCTCCCCCACCGGTGTACCTGGGCAGGTACTCCCTGTGGGGGTGAGGGTGAGGGTGGGGGAGGTAAGAGGGGTGGGAGGAGGAGTGGCGAGAGGACGGAGGGTTGTAAACGGAGGGGAGCTGCTGCTGCTGTACCGGGGGCTGATGCGGGTGGTGGTTGCCAGGGTAGCGGGTATAGCCCCAGCTCCCCTGGCAACCGGTCGCCGTGCCACCCTGCCAGCCAGCGGCGGGGCTGTAGTGGTGCGGGTGGGGGGAGGGCTGGGGTTGGGACTGGGAGTGGGCCTGGGTTTGGGCTTGTGGGCTGGTCTGTGGTAACAGGGAGGGAGGGGTAGACTGGGCCTTGTCCATGAGCTTGTCTCCCTTCTCCAGCTTTTCCCTCTCTGTCTTTACCTCGATGGGCAGGTTGGGCCCTCCCAGCTCCAGGGGCTTCAGGGCAGGTGGGGGAGGTAAGGGTGGAGGGGGCAGAGGGTGGGAAATGCTGGGGTTGCCGTGGGGATAGTCTCCCCCAGAGATGGTTGTCTTGGTCACGCACTGCGTGTTGGCTTTGGGATTCATTCGGCTGCCACCGTGCACATTGTCCGGGCCGCCATACTCCACCTTGCACACCAACTTCGAGTCCAAGGAGAAATATGACTTCCTCCCGCTATTGCTGTCGTTTGCAGAATCTCCCAATCCGCCTCGGAGAGAGGGAGCGAGAGTGGTGGAAGAGCAGGGGGTGGAGGAGGGCTTGAGAGACGGACAGTCCTCCATTCTTCCGTCCCCATCCCTCTTTTCTCCATCTCCGCAGGGCTCCTCCCCTCTTCCCTCTCTGCCAGTTCTCCTGTCCTCTCCCACCGACTTCCCTGCCCCGCCCTCTTTCCCTTTCTCTCGTTCCCTCTCTCCATGCTTTGGCGAGTCAGGGCCATCAGAGTCAGAGTCCAAGCTGCCCAGAGGGGAGGCGGAGAGACTCGGGGACGAGGAGCGATTGTCCTGGTCTATGTCACGCCCACTACTGATACTGCAGCTGCTATTTGCCAAGCTCCCTACAACCGAACTCCTGCTACCCTGGGACTGGCCATCTTCATTGTCACTCTCGCGGGACTGGCTGGTGACTGAGGTTGGAGGCGGGACCGTAGAAGGAGCCGAACTGTCGGTGGAGAGAGTTGACGTTGGAGGGTTTGGGGTAGAGGCTGAATCCTGATGAGAAAACCCCAGAACGTCATTAGTAGACAATATGAAAATATAAGTTTAGACATTACATAGAGTTAACATATTGACTTTCTGTGTGAATGAAAAACCTATTGTAAGTGACCCTGTGGTTAGAGTAGCCCATAACTAAAAGATTACAGATTTGGTGCCAGCAACAACCAACCTTTGTATTTAACACTCATGTGTCCTGACTATGTGTCCTTGGGCAGGGCACTGAAGTCATATCTGGTTACCTAATGTAAAGTCACTCTGGATAAGAGTGACTTTAATGTCAAACTGTTACAACAAATGCCATGAAATGTAGCATTACCTGAACTTTTTGCCTCTTTGGAGGTGATACAATTTGCTCTCCCTCACTCTCAGATGAATCATGGCCTTGTGATCTGCGATTGAAGCGATTTCCTGTCAATTCCTCACCAGTGCTTCTCTGCTGACAAAAATAAAAAAGACAAGTTTTAATGTCATTGTGGTGCTGTGGTGCATAATAGTCCTACATCTGTTTTTAGAACAAAGATTCACAAACACACGTTTGTGCACAAAGCACACACACATGCAACAACAAATCCGAACAGAAAACTTCAAAGTGTTCAATGTGTTAAGCTGAAACATACACCAGCAAACAACACTGGCAGAACAAGGGTATGTCTGTGGCAATCATGGTGATGACTCATATACTGAGGACACAAACACACACACACACACACACACACACACACACACACACACACACACACACACACACACACACACACACACACACACACACACAAACACTCATTAAGGTTTGGACTGATACGTAATGACAGTTTCTTCTTGTCTACCTCTCTTTCACGCACACACAGTTGCACGCGCGCGAGCACGCACACGCACACACACACACACACACACACACACACACACACACACACACACACACACACACACACACACACACACAAGCACATTGCCTGTGAAGTCACTCCACCACAACAAAACAAGAAAGAAGGGAGAGAAAGAGCAAAATCAAGACTCTAACCGGCTGCCTGTCGTTGCGTTCGGGTCGAGTGGGGCTGGGGTGTGGGCGCCGGCCCCTTCTCTCCTCGCTGGCCCCCCGCCTGCGCCCACTGCGCATGGGCATCTGAAACACCAACAGCGGGCGGAGGGAAAGGAGGAGACAGTTGAGGGCAAGGGCGGGAGATGATGAAACATAACAACATAGCAGGGTGAGAGGAGTTAGGAAATTATATAGAAGATGAAAACGTAACGCCACGCATGATTGGTTGTGGTGAAAGCGTAATATTTTAATGTAGAGAAGTTGGTTGAGGGGTGGACCGAAAATAGAAGGCAAAAAGTAGTGGAGAAGAGGGAGGGGAGATTCGTGAAAGACACGGAGAAGAGGCAAGGAGAGGAGGGTAAATAATGATAAACATGCCATCTGTCTCTTCTCAATACTTTCTTGAATATCCATTTTGCATTATACAAAGGTAGCTTCAGCTATTATGAAATTCTGTCACAAGATACAATAACATATTGCCTTATCAACCACGTTTGCTGGAAACACAGATACTGCTTAGAAGCAATGTACAATAAGGAAATACACAAATCCATTGTAGAGGTGCAAAAAAAGAAATATACTTCTTAAGTAATATCAATTAGTCACCTTACTCACAATCTCACAATTCTACATCCTTCATGACTACAAAAGAAGGCAGACAAAAATAACTCTGACATCACTACAGAAGAATGACGTGGGTTTGGCTCTTACCGATTCTTTGTGTGTTCGCGTTTTCATCGTTGCTCCGTTATATCGTCCATTTTATAACACATGCCATTGAGGGGAGTGAACTGGTTTTGTCTCGTTTTGTGCAGGCTGAGAGTTAGTCCATGTGATTTACTAAAAACCTGCAACAAGAAACAAACAAACATAAGACAAAGTTGCACAATCTTTACCTGCATGGGAGACCCACATAGAAATCAATGTTCTTTTCCAAGAGTCTGTTTTGAAATATTTAGTTTAACAACGTAAACCCTATACATAACCCTATGCATACTTAGAGTCCACTCATTCATCCCTCTACAGTGTAGACTAGAGTCTACACCAAATCTCTTAGCTGAAAATACTCAATATACAAGCTCACAATGTGTCACGTTGCGATGCATTGTGAACTTGCAGATCTGCTATTTTTGATGAATGTTCAACCCAGAATAGGGACACAAGTGTGTGCAGAATAATATAGTCATAGACATTTTTTGTTTCATGTGTCCACTGTCCATCAATGATGTTTGAATCCACAGCCAGATGTACGCCATGCTGTTCTGAGACTGAATCTCCCCACAGCCTTCCTCCTGGGCATACCATCTTAAGCATAACTATTCTGTGTCAATAAAGTATATAACCATGAAGGCGAGTGGAATGACGTCACTCCTTTAAAAAAAATACAAAAAAGGCTTCAATATTAAAGCATATACGTTTTCGCTACAGCAAACGTTTTTTGGTTGGGAGTTTAAATTTATAGCATTTTTTTGCATTTTTCCATCAACATGACTACTTTGAAGAAGTTCAGAACCAAACCAGTATACAATAGCCTTAACCACATGAACCCACCTTCTGGGGGCAAGCATTCAGCGAAAACAGCAGATCTACAAGTGCATC
Organism: Gymnoscopelus braueri; assembly: GCF_963280865.1. Lineage (NCBI taxonomy): Eukaryota > Metazoa > Chordata > Actinopteri > Myctophiformes > Myctophidae > Gymnoscopelus > Gymnoscopelus braueri. The sequence continues at coordinate 19,240,738 of NC_137605.1, forward strand.
GCAATACAATATGTTGTGAGCTTGTAGATTGGCTATTTCCGGCAAAGATATTTGTGTAGGCGGAAAAAAGTGGGGGCCTAATATGGATCCCTGGGGGACTCCATTCAAAGAAGTATAGGGTTCATGTGGTTAAATGTCCTCCGTACCTCCATCCGGGGGCAACCTGATATCCGGATGATTAGGGTGCGAACCACATGGGCTCTAATGCTTGACAGCTAGTCACTGGCTCGATTCCTGATACTGTCCGGACCATTTTCTGCCTGTCACTACTCTACTCTCTTAGCGAAGAAAAACGACTTAAAAAAGGACAAATTTCCCGTACCTCCATCCACCTTCACTACAGCAACTCAAACCCACAGACACATGTGGCTAACCCACATGACCTATGGCTATGGCCAGCAGAATGCACTGTGGTTTGTTTGGGACATGTGTGTGTATGTTGTGTTATTTAGTTGGGCCCTATTGCAGTGAGTGAATTGCAGAGAATAGACGGATGTGAACTGGGGTAGGCACTGCAAGCTCTGTTATGGATTACTGTTATGCTATTGTAATTGTACTATAGTGCGGTGCTGAATTGTTGTGACTTTATCGTATTCATCTGTGAGTGTCTGTACCACACTGAAGCCAAAGATACCACATTTCCACATGTGGACATTGGACAATAAAGTTTCTATTTTATTCTAGTGTACTCTGTATGAGATTTAAAAAACATCAACAAAAAACATATTGATGAGGAAATCACTCTTCTTTCAGCATGGCTGTCTGCAAGACACTGAATGAACCTCAAGAAATTATTCTGTAAATATCAAGACCAATCAGAGCCCCTTTTTCCCTCTAGCACCTCCACCACAGTAGTCCAAACCCGCAGCCACTTGTGGTTAACCCACATGACCTGGTTATGACCAAGCGGATTCACACAGACCGAGTGCTACTCGCCCCAAACAGCCAGCCTCCGCCATGTCATTAGAACACACATCCTTATATCCACATGGGTGTGCCCTCATAGGTAAGCCACTACAAAGGCCCATTTTAATCCATGCATTCATGTACCACTATGGTGGAAATAAATTGGACTCATGTATATTAAATGAGGCTATAAATAGTGCTCTTACAATGGGTGAAATAAAATATATATTTAGCTGAACAGTTAGGGCAGCAAACGAACATGCATGCTTCACCAAGCAGGCAGTAAATAGCTACACAATGCTTGTGTGAGTGTGTGTGTGTGTGTGTGTGTGTGTGTGTGTGTGTGTGTGTGTGTGTGTGTGTGTGTGTGTGTGTGTGTGTGCGTGTGCGTGTGTGCGCGCGCGTGTGTGTTTGTGTGTGTGTGTGTGTGTGTGTGTGTGTGTGTGTGTGTGTGTGTGTGTGTGTGTGTGTGTGTGTGTGTGTGTGTGTGTGTGTGTGTGTGTGTGATTCATAGCAGATACAGCTAGTGAATCCTGTGGCAGCTCTACTACACATGGCCATGCATTAATTATTAGTGCATGCTGCAGTGACTGATTCAATCAATCATAATAGTAGAATCTACAGTCCAGACAAGCTGCTACAATCACCTGAGATGCCTGTACATGGTGCACTGCCCATGCCCATTTAGAGGACTACATATATAGATTTATGTACACATCACATAGTAAACACTTCTTGAGAGATACAATGGACGAACATATATTTATTGTCAGTCATGCAATAAAGATAAGTATGCCTCCTTGCTTGAGGCAGTTCCTCAAAGAGTGAAAATGAAAACCAACTGCTATACTTAAGCAAGTAAGCACATTGACTGACACATTGTATATAAATGCCTAACGAATGTACAATAGGGGACTATTGTTATGATATATGGCCTATACCTATATTATAAGCCTAATATGCAATGAAAATATCTGTTGTTGCCCAAATGAATGACCTGCTGCATAGAAAGTGAATGTTAGTTACAGGTGGCAGCTATTAGTCTATCTATGGGTTCACAGGCTGGTCTCATGGATGCCATGGTCCATAAACAAATAGGCAAACACAGCAATAACATACAACAGTATATATCAGCACTGGCCTCTCTCTCTCTCTTTCTCGCACGCACGCACGTACACACACACGCACAGGGTCCATGCATTATAAACAAATCGACCACTGCATGTGATGCAAAGCAGCATGCAGTTGCACTGCTTACATCACCGATCGAGGCACAAGCAGCAAGGCAGGCACTGCAACCACTCTTTCTTCTCTTTCTTCCTGCTGAATGTTATTGATACACATGCAGGGGGAACTGGCTGGAAGCTGTTCTATAGCATGATGCCAGAGGGTTGCTGCCACCTTAGGACGAGACAGATCACCATGTTGAGCAGCAGCACACATATACATGTATGTTGTCGGCGGCCAGAAGAATGGATGCCAGCACAGCAAAGCACACAGTTTCTTTCTTGATCAAATTCCACGTCTCAAAAAAACCCCGAAATGCTGGGTATAGAATGGCGATCTGGCATTTAGCACCGGCTCGGTTCCCCGATTTTCTCGGTTTGGAATGTTTTAGTGCGCCTTGGGCATTTACATCATTAACATTAATTTACCGGTGGAGCTTATAAATTAGCCATAACGCACGGGCATGATCATTAACGCACAAAGAAAGAAAGGGGAGGGAGAGACACACACAACACACAAACGTGGCCCAAAAAGGAATAGCTTCAAATTCTTAAGACTTATCGCATCCATTTTCCCCCTTTCTCCTCCTTACCTATAATATCCAGCGATGCGTGTCCCCCTCTCTCTCTCTCTCATTCTCCCCCCTTTTTCCTCTTGTTTTTTCTTTTATATTGCACGTTGACACACACACAGCACACACACACACACACACACACACACACACGGAGAAGCGCACGCTTCTGTAAACAAGAGCCCCGGTCGGTGCTGCTGGTTCACATTGTAATAACGGTTCCTCCAGCAAGATAATGCAGAAGAATTCTCTCTTTTAAGTCGTTGCAGGAGGAGGTAAAACGGGGTGCCAGTGGAGAGAGAGAGACTGTACAAATTGATGCGTATACGCTCTCGCCTCTTCCCCCAACCCCCCTTCGCCCCTTTCCTTGTTCCCCCACTCCCCCCTTCGTCCCTTCTCTTCCTACCGAAAGAGCAGAAGACGACTTGCACTTTTTTTTCCGCCTCCCTCCTTTCGGTACAGTCACTCGCAATATTTTAACGGAGGGGTGAGCGAGGAGAGAGAGAGGAGGGATCGAGGGATGCACGTCGGGTGAGAGAAAGAGAGCGAGAAGAGGGCGTGATTTGCATAAGGAAAGGGGGGAGCTCGGAGAGAGAGAGAGAGAGAGGGGGGGAGGAGGAGGGAGGGAGCTGGGAGGAGAAGGAGGTGCAGAGAGAGAGAGAGGGCCACAACTCTGAAGAGGGAGGGGACCAGAGAGAGAGAGAGAGAGAGAGAAGGGGTTTTTCTTTCTATTGCGATGGCCAGTCTTCTCCCTCCTCCAGTCACCTTAAAGCTTAAGCTAGCTGCTGGGGAAGGTTCTGTCTGTAGGCCAAAGCTATGTGGGCTAGGAGGATGAGGATATTTTCTCGTGATGAACCATGAGTCGTACACAGACAGTCGTTCTTTGTTCTTATATGGCCTTAAAATATATAGTCTAGGCCTAAAGTCTTAGCTAAAAGGTGGTTGGTGATAGGGATTAAATGCAATCTAATAATTCATAATAATAATGCGAGACTTGTTTTTATGATGATGACCAAACCATCTAAATCCGAATTCATCTGGGGGTAAAGACACCTCATTTAATCTGTAGCCTAAAAACACCTTAATATAATGAATAGGCCTCTCTTTCCATAGCATCTGTTCTGTCCGTGTGCAGGTCCGACGTTACCTAAAACGTCCTGTCTGTCCGTTTGTCTCTGTCTGTCTGTCTGTCTGTCTGTCTGTCTGTCTGTCTGTCTGTCTGTCTGTCTGTCTGTCTGCCTGCCTGTCTGTCTGTCTGTCTGTCTGTCTGTCTGCCTGTCTGTCTGCCTGTCTGTCTGTCTGTCTGTCTGTCTGCCTGTCTGTCTGTCTGTCTGTCTGTCTGTCTGCCTGTCTGTCTTGTCTCCAGACGACGAGGCCACTACACTTGAGTCAGTCTGAGAAAAAAAAGCTTTTGCAGCGGTGTGTCCAGTCAAGCGGGTCTGCAAACCTCCTCCTCCCTTTGCCTCTCTCTCTCTCTCTCTCTCTCTCTCTCTCTCTCTCTCTCTCTCTCTCTCTCTCTCTCTCTATCTCTCTCTCTCTCTCTCTCTCTCTCGCCCTCTCTCTCTCTCTCTCTCTCTCTCTCTCTCTCTCTCTCTCCTCTCTCTCTCTCTCTCTCTCTCTCGCCCTCTCCCCTTCACACAGCCCCCTGTCCCGGCTCCTATTGTGTAGTAACCATGACAACGGTGGTGGTGAAGATCGACGTAGAGCGCCTGCGCGTCTACCTTCCTTTCCTTCTCTCATTCACAGACACCACGAGCACGGCTCGTGCTCCCTCTGCTGCCAGCCTGCCACGCTTGCTACGTGCAGCAGACGGCCGGTGCATAACATAAGGTACCTGTTACCTTCTTTAACTCCAAAAGGCAGCTCTTTGCTCCCATCAATTGATTTGACATACTTTTGTAGCACTATAGCAGTGGTGGAAAAAGTAATCAAATGTTTTACTTAAGTAAAAGTATCAATATTGCAATATAGAAATACTCTGTGCTACAAGTAAAAGTCCATAATTCAAAGTGTACTTGAGTAAAAGTAGCCTACAAAAGTATTGGCATAAAAATGTACGTCTTAAAAATAGCAAAAGGATGCATTGTGAGCTTGTAGATCGGCTATTTTCAATGACCGAAATGTATATATGCTGAAGTGGGTAATGTATGTTTTGTTAAAATAATCAAAATCTACATAGTAACTACGTAGTAGCCTTGCTAAAGTTTTCAAATAATTGTTGTGGAGTAAAAGTATAATATTTGCCTCTGAGGTGTAGTGGAGTAGAAGTAAAAGTACTGAAAATTGGAAATACTCAGGTAAAGTAAAAACACCTCAAAAGTTTACTTAAGTACAGTACTTGAGTAAATGTACTTAGTTACTTTACACCACTGCCTGTTACCTTTATCTCCAAAAGTCAGCTCTTTGCTCCCATTTAACATGCTTTTATAGCACTATAGTAATTATTAGTATAGGCTCCAAGTTAAAGGCTTTTAGGCTACTGCTTTGACAACATCACAGGCAATGAAATTCTTGTACACAGAGCATAATAATAATAATAATAATAATAGTAATAATAGTCTAATAATAATTATAATGATAAAGCACCTAATAATCATATTCATATTCTAGGATACACTGAGCAACATATTATGTGCTCTGGTGTTAGAACTGTGATTATATCTCACAACAACAATTGTTTATCTTTATTTTATTACGACCACGCAGTCTTATGCAAAGGTTTAGCCTAAATGTAATTCAGATAGCATGTTATTTAGACAGATCTATGCATTTGATTGTTGATTGTTTAATTGTTTACCTTGCTTAATGTAGCCTAAATCGCTCTGGATTAAGAGCGTCTACTAAATGCCTAAATTGTAAATTGTATTATTATTATTATTATTATTATTACATGCCATAGGATTATATAACAAATGTGGTTTATAAACCTGTCTGTTGGTGGTGGTGGTGGTGGTGGTGATGTTTGATGAGGTAAAGGGGGTGGTTCAGCATTCAAGGGCACAAGCTAATCTAGGCAATGTTACAAAATGTAAATACAGACCTATAGGGTGCAGACTATTACAAGGCAACTGCTAGACTGATCATTTAATTTCAGCTGAAATTGCTCCAGGCGTCTATTGCTTTTTCAGTCCTGTGTCATTCAGGATGTCACTCTCCACTCAATCAGCCTCAAACTAGTCTTGTTGCACTGATGTCCTTACAGTCAATCCTTTTAATTCCACCACAAATCAACATAACTGGATTTACACAGACTTGAATGGTTTGGATTGATATAAAAAAGGAAACGAGGGAGAAATCCTTTTCAGAAGAACAAATACACATGTAATTATGGTTTGCATTTAAGAATTCCATTTCTTTATTGACTTTTAACATTAGTAGCAACAGATATAGTCCAGTGACTAGTTACTGATGGTTTTGTCCCACATGGAGCAGGAGAAGAGGACAAAGAGAACAGAACTGTAGGACACATTAAAAAAAACTTCTGAAGAGTCAAACCTAGACGGAAGGCGGATCAGGGGAGGGAGGGAGAGAGAGAAAAGAAGTTGAACAGTGGAAAGAGGAAAGTGCTGGTGTGTGCAGTGAGGAGAAACACTCATTTGTCCCCCAGTATTTGTGTCCAGGTTTTGCTATAATCAGCTTTAGCCAGTTTGTGCAGCAACCCATCGAAGTCTCAGTATATCTACAAGCTGTGAGAGCATTTCTGTGATTTTAAAAGTAATTTATCTTAATGTGATTTACGATAGTTTAGTGTGCTTAGAGCAGTTTTTTGAGAGGGAGAGATCTGTTTGTGAGGATCTCATGCTGTGGTAAGTGTGTGTGTGTGTGTGTGTGTGTGTGTGTGTGTGTGTGTGAGTGTGTGTGTGTGTGTGTGTGTGTGTGTGTGTGTGTGGTGTGTGTGTGTGTGTGTGTGTGTGTGTGTGTGTGTGTGTGTGTGTGTGTGTGTGTGTGTGTGTGTGTGTGTGTGTGTGTGTGTGTGCGTGCGTGCGTGTGCGTGTGCGTGTTCCTGCCACCAGCCCTGGTCCTCAAAGGGCACTAGGGTTGCGGAAGTTGTGCCCAGCAAAGCGCGCCTGGTCACCCAACTCCTCCTCAATCCTGAGAGGGAGTGGGATGTGACAGATAAGAAAAATGATCAGAAAATAAACAGAACAGTGGATGAAGGAGGGTGAAAAAATAGGGAAGAGACAGGAACAATGAAGAAAGGAGGAAAGATGCGTACAATTAGATAAGTGACTTAAAACCTGTAGATGTTGGCCCTCCACCCTTCACATCATTACTGAGATGTCTTAAACCCTACTTGGTTGACCGGGGTCCCGCAGGGCTCTATATAGGTCCACCAGTATTTCCCTCTAGTCTACACCAAATCTCTTTGCAGAAAAATAGCAATATATTTAGAGATTATATAGGGGGGACCAGATTAGGGATGCTAGGGGTAAGTGGTTTAACACTGTGTTAAGTGTTGATGATATTTATTGCCCACACATTTACATACAGTACACCCTCTGAATTTAACCCATGCTGAGCAACACCCATGGACCAGCTCCAAAGGCTTGTGCCTTTTTGGTCAAGGGCTCTGGCAGGGAGTCTGTCCCTAACATACATGTGTTTTGGTGTGGGAAGAAACCAAAGCAACCCCACGTGAACACAGAGAGCATGTACACTTCACACAGAAAGGGCTGCCTGGTGCCTTCCGGCTTGGCCGGGCACTCCAAAGAACACAATTGGCCGTGTTTGTGGGTGGGAAGCCGGTTAGGGAGCACGTTATTTGTCGCTGCACTAGTAACTCCTACAGGTTGGTTTGGCACGACTGTTCATCAGGGAGGGATAGTGCGCTCCTCCACACGCAGTATGTCCTCCCAGTGAAACTCCTTACTATCAGGTGGAAAGAAGCAGCTAGCGACTCGATTCCACGTTGTAGGAGGAGACATGGAGGAGACACGTGGTTGTATACACCCTCCCCAGACTAAACAGTAGGGGTTGGCATTAACAGGGACAAACATGGTGTAAATTGGCAATGATTAAATTGGGGAGAGAAAATGGGTAGGGGGCTTGGAGAAAGGCCCCAGTCGGCGCCCAGTGGAATTTGAATCTATGACCCTCTTGCTGTGGTAACAGTGTTAACCAACGAAACCGAGTGCCACGTGTAAAAATACTCTCTGTCACATGTGCCTTATTCTTTCAAGACATTATGTATGAGATTTGTGTAGTAACTCTCTCACCTGCCTATACAATAAAACGCTCTTCACCCTGCTTACATACAGTACAACTCTCCTCACCTGCCTACAGTACATAGAGTACAACTCTCATAACCTGCCTGCATACAGTATAGGTCTAGTTGTACATTGCAGCAGGGCAACAATACCAACCTCATGAGTTGATTGTATTTGGCCAGACGTTCTGATCGACATGGAGCCCCGGTCTTGATCTGAAGTGAGTGCATTCAAAAAATGCAACAAATAAGGGAATAATATTGATACATTTTACATTGAATGCTGGATGACTACGATCAGTAGATAATATAATGTATATAATATAATCAGGGACTGCAAGAGAGTAAAACAATTATAGCATTTTACATATTTTAAGCACTTATAGCTGATGTATTAGCGACTTATGAGTGACTTACAAGACTGGCAATTGTAGAGTAAAACCACTACAGTCAAGGGTTTACACAGTTTTACTAAATTATATGTAATTTAATTAGATACTACTGCAAACACACAGAATTTAACATCAGGAAAAGTAACTAATAATATTGAATTGTGATTTAGAGATAGTAGAGGGTGTTTTGTTTTATGAGCTCTGCACATAGATTAACAAAAGCCCAGCAAACACATGCTGTGTATTGTGTATAGTGTATTGTGTATTGTGTACAGTATGTGTGTAATTGCGTTCTGTTTGTGTGCACATGATACTGTATTGTGTGTTTGATGTTCACGCTACCTGTCCAGTACAGAGGCCCACCACCAGGTCGGCAATGAAAGTGTCCTCTGTCTCTCCTGAGCGATGACTCACCATCACCCCCCAATCCATTCTCCTGAGCCAGCTTACATCTGAGAGCATTGCAATAATCATACTCAGTCATAGTGCAACTTACATCATTAACACACTTACTGTATACCCCACAACAGACTAATTAGCTTGGTAGTAACAACAGTTAATTACAGGACACTATCTGACCATGGTTATTGTGTGCACACTCTTATTGTTTATTTTTGTCCTGCATTATGCATGCACTGTTGAGGGTGTATATTGTTGTATATTTTGTTCATTATTGATGGTGTTTCTTTTTTTAAAGCCATTTTTTAGGGCTTTTTCTGCCTGTATTTAGGTATAGTTGAAGATGGACAGGACTTGAACTCAAAGTACCCGGACCGCTAGGCCAGTGGGCCGGGCCGATGGTGTTTCTTTTGAGTGTGATGTCTTTTACCCTGCTGTATCTACAGTACTTTTCTTGCCCTGTAACTGTATCTTATGCTGCTGTGCTGCCTTTGGAGACTCGCGGGATCAATAAAGGTCTTATCTTATCTTATCTTACACACTACGCACAGACAGAAAGATGCACACACGGGTACGCACACACGGGTACACACACACACACACACACACACACACACACACACACACACACACACACACACACACACACACACACGCGGCGCGCGCGCAATGTGTGGGCACGCACCGCAGTCTCACACACACACACCCACACCCACACACACACACACACACACACACACACACACACACACACACACACACACAAAAGAAAAGAAAAGCTTGGTTTCAACTCACGCCTTGATAGACTCAGTCACAGTGCCAATCTGATTGACTTTGAGAAGCAGACAGTTGCAAGCCTTTTCCTCCAAGGCACGCTCTATCCTGCGTGGGTTGGTGACAGTCAGGTCATCTCCCACCACCTGAAACATTCACACAACAAAGAACATTGAGAGAGAGCTGTCAGTTCTTTCAAGTACAACAGAAACTGTCATCTGAGGTTAATCAATAACATTCTGTCCTCTTGTGTATGAAAAGGCAACTCTAGAGTTAAATTCCAGAGTGTCATATGGCATTCAAATAAAAATAATACCTCTAACAAAACAAATGACTGATAATTGATCATGGTAAAGAATAATAATAATAATAATAATAAACTTTATTTGTATAGCACCTTTCATGACATGAAATGCAGCTCAAAGTGCTTTACAGAGCAAGAATACAATTACAGTTAGAACCAATTTAACAATAAAGCAAACAAAAATAAAATAAAATAAAATAAAAGCAAAGGCAAAAGCAAAGGCATAAAACAACATTAAAATAGGGAATACAGTGAGGAATTAAAAATCAACCAAAGAATCAGCTAAAAGCAAGAGTGAAGTAATAGGTCTTGAGCTGTGCTTTAAAGCTATCGACAGAGGCTGCCTGTCTTAAGTGTAATGGGAGTTTATTCCACACTGTCGGTCCGTAAAAGCAGAATGCTGCTTCACCGTATTTTTTATATGTCATTGTAGGCACCTCGAGCAGGTCAGCACTTGAAGACCTGAGGGCCCGGTTTGGAACATATCTCTCTAGATCTAATAGATCTATGTCATTGGTTGATTGACAATCAAGTTAACAATATGGGGCATCTAAAATCTAATAAAGTAACATAATGTCTCTTCATGAGCTGTTCAATTATTCTCATTCTGACTGCATGACAAGTTCCAGTGGTATGTGCCAGACCTGTTGAAAGAGCCCACAATGCCATCATGTGGTTCATGTAGCAAGCATGCTTCATAAACACTCATTAAGAGGGTTCAAAGCTGGAACTACACAGTGACAGTAGTGTCTGGAACAACTGGTCGCCCCAGGGCAAGCATTACTTCTGCATTCATCTTGTTCTTGTTGTTATCGCTGAGCACACTGAAACAAATTCCGAATCAACTGTAAGTTGGTTTGGGCAATATATGATTGAATATTGAATATTATATGAATATTCTCCCATTACAATGTTAGTCTATGGGAGTGTCGTAACTCTCTTTTTCAATGGCTCTGTTTTGAACCAATGTCATTTGAGGACAGGCTGAACTAAGACAGCCCCAGCCAATCAGAAGCTGTTGCTGTACAGTACCTGGATGCCCACGGAGGCAGTGAGCTGTGTCCAAGCTGGCCAATCATCCTGGTCAAACGGATCTTCAATGGACACCACTGAGGGAGGGAGGGAGATGGAGAAGGTTGTTAAGCACTTAAGCCCTATTTTTATTTTTATTTTCAAAAATCTTGAAAATGTTTTTGAAAATAGCCTATCTACAAGCTCACAGCAAATGATTAAAAAATGTTTGGCTATAACGACATGGCCAAAATAGGGCCACCAGGGTTAGAGTGGTTAAAGTGTGTGTGTGTGTGTGTGTGTGTGTGTGTGTGTGTGTGTGTGTGTGTGTGTGTGTGTGTGTGTGTGTGTGTGTGTGTGTGTGTGTGTGTGTCTGTGTGTGTGTGTGTGTGTGTGTGTGTGTGTGTGTGTGTGTGTGTGTGTGTGTGTGTGTGTGTGTGGTGGTGGTGGTGGTGGTGTTGTTGTTGTTGTTGTTGTTGTTGTTGTTGTTGATGAGGACAGTAGAGAAGTGACCATTTTGGAAGTGGCATGTACATTTGACCACAGTCTGGAAGAGGCATTCCTTACCAAGGTGCTTAAGTACCAACGTCTTAAGGATGCTATTATACAGCTTGGTTGCAAATGTAACCTGCTTGTGTTCATATTTGGAAGACACAGTAATGTCCATAAATCAGTTGTGAGACGCTTGCAGATTGCAGGAATGCCCAAGCCAAGAGCTAAGGCATTGGCAAAATTCTGTTCAGTGTCTGTAATAATTGGCAGTTGCCGTATATGGAGGAGGCGATGCTTCCTGCACCCGTGATCTGTATCCTGAAATACTTGTTGTTGAGTTTCCCAAGTTTGTGCATCTACAATTGTTTGTGTTCAAGAATTTCTTGTTAAATGTGAACGCATATAAAGATGTTAAATGTGTGTGTGTGTGTGTGTATGTGTGTGTGTGTGTGTGTGTGTGTGTGTGTGTGTGTGTGTGTGTGTGTGTGTGTGTGTGTGTGTGTGTGTGTGTGTGTGTGTGTGTGTGTGTGTGTGTGTGTGTGTGTGTGTGTGCGTGCGTGCGTGCGTGTGTGTGCGTGCGTGCGTGCGTGTGTGTGTGTGTATGTGCGTGTGTGTGTGTGCTCGCTCAGTCTATTACTAACTACTACTACTAACTATTAGTATTGGAGAAAATTATTTCTAAATTATTTTATTGCACTTTGCTTTCAATATCACCTATATGCTATCCTAATGGCTCAGGCTACATTTTGTACAATTAATAAAACATTAATTGCACACCCCTAGTACAGTAAGACATGTGCATGCAGGTGTGTGTGTGTGTGCATGCAGGTGTGTGTGTGTGTGTGTGTGTGTGTGTGTGTGTGTGTGTGTGTGTGTGTGTGTGTGTGTGTGTGTGTGTGTGTGTGTGTGTGTGTGTGCGTGCGTGCGTGCGTGCGTGCGTGCGTGCGTGCGTGCGTGCGTGCGTGCGTGCGTGCGTGCGTGCGTGTGTGTGTCTGTCTATACACAGTATAATTTATTGCACTCTTTCATTATTTACCCTCCTGACCAGCAGGCTAATGGGGCTGGGAGGCCAGTGCTTGTCCCTCATAAAGCCTTTCACACCCACACTCTCTCTCACACACACACACACACACACACACACACACACACACACACACACACACACACACACACACACACACACACACACACACACACACACACACACACAGTCACAGTCAGTCACACACACGTGCACGCCGTGTACACACACACACACACACACACACACACACACACACACACACACACACACACACACACACACACACACACACACACACACACACACAACACACACACACACACACACACACACACACACACACACACACACACACACACACACACACAAGTAGGGAAATGGACCATTGATGGGGTAAAGAGCGATATCAGAGTGGTTCTCATCTTGCCAAATGTGCACTGTAGCGCATAATTAAAACCTCTTTAACAGCACCCAAGTGTCAGCAAGAGAGGAGAGGGAGATGAGAACAGTCATCTCTCTCACTCCCTCATTCTCTCTCTCTCTCTCCCTCTATGAGAAGTGAAATATGAAAGATGGGCTGATGTGTCCATTTACAGCCAGTAATTGAGACCACATTAACACTGACACTTTGAGTCAAGAACCTGTCCCTAAGGGACAAAGTGTGTGCTGTGTGCTCTGTGTGTAGATCCTTAACAACTTTGCTTGGCTGAATTTTCTTTCCCTCAGTTGCCAATTATGATACATGATGTGATGTGGTTCCCTTAACCCTTTATGCTTTTGTTATCCTCTGTGCAATTTAATTACCTTTATGCCACCATTACAGGATGGAAGAGGAGAGGGTAGAAGAGAAGAGAAGAGACATACAGAGCCGTGCAAGTCACCTTACCACCCTACAGTATCATACAGCTGCTCTCACCAGGGTAGTTGTTGACAAAGTCCTGGTAGATGGCAGAAAGCTCCTGGGCGCTGATGTGACGGGCAGCATTGGGCACAGACTTAAAGTCGAGGTCGTACTTTCCTTCAATGAAGAACTCAGAGGCAGCGACATCCATTCCTATCACCACCTTGTCTGTAAAGCCTGCTTTGTCTATGGCCGTCTTTATCAGCTCTAGGGCTATGTAACAGGCCAGACAAATGGGAGAGGAGAAAGACAAATGTGTTGTTAGTTAAGGCGATTCAAATCTTCGTGCCATTACATTCACGTATACGGCTTTCAACTACTGTAAGTATAAATTATAGGGGCACTGTGGAGGTAATGAGTGCTTGAGGTCATATTTTAGGGATTCAGATGAGATTATTTTATTGTCAATTTACACACATTGTCAAATCACACAGACAATAGAGCACCGAAGTTTGACGTAATTTACTCATCCTACCTGGGTCACGTCCCCCCCCCCCCATTCTGAATTCCCATAGACGTGTTTAATATTGCATCATATAAGAACTGTGTTCCAAAAATAAACGATAACGTTACCGCCGCCGAATTAATTAGCGCCAGAAACACATTGTATCAAATATGAATGACTATCGTCAGGGAGGTGGCTCTGACTCATAAACGATACAGAGCGACCTCCCTGACAATGGCGCCGGGACAATTTGTTTATTTTTGGACCATAATTCTTATATGAGACGATTCTAAGAAGACCCAATGTTATTCTCCATAGATAAATTACTTCCGTGACCCAGGGGATGAACGAGTGACGTCAGGACTTCGGTACTCTATAGAAATGTGTCTTATCTCACATATACGTCACATCCTACATTAAAATGTCCTCGACATTATGCATTTCATGAAGAGAAGGTCAAACCAGCAAACCAAAAGTTATTACGATATTAGACAGTTATTAGATGACCCACCACAGAAAAAGGTACGGTAATACCATAGGTAATACCATCTCGGGGTAGGTGGGATGTTTTGTGTCTTACTGTATACCTTCACTGTTCTCCAGTATGTTTGGGGCGAATCCCCCTTCATCTCCTACATTGGTAGCATCCTGACCATACTTCTCCTTGATCACTTCTCTCAATGTTTGGTACAGCTCTGCCCCCACACGCAGAGCATCACGGAAAGACTCCGCCCCTACAGGAAGTACCATGAACTCCTGCATAGCCAGTTTGTTCCCCGCATGGGAACCCCCGTTGATCACGTTGAAGGCCTGAGGGAAGGACAGTGGAGGTAAATAGAATGTTAAGCGTATCCACTTGAACCCCAGAACCCCTACTCTGGGGGGAACGTTAAGCTAAAAATAGCCGATCTACGTGCCACCCCCATCCAGTTATTACACTGGCCCGGGGCGCAGTCCGAAGAAAGAGAAAAGAAAGTGAAAAACATTAGACAAGACAAAGAAGACTAGAACTCTGTCACAGTTGCAACTCAGTTCCGTTTTACTACTGTACAGTAAGTATAGAGGGTTTATGTAGTTGAATTGAAGTGAAGTGAATGTATGCTACTACATTATATCAATGTATATGCTGCTACCATGTGTGAGTACATTTGATGTGTACTTGTGTCAATAAAAAATAATGTTTTTAAAATGTTGCTTCAGTGTAATGCACCAACCGTTTCCACCAATTCCTCATATGGGGAAACATACCTGTCAATAAAAATAATTTCAGCTCTTGTAGTTTCATTCAAATTACATTTTACACTTAAGGCACTTAATTAGCTTATCACACTTAGAGCATATCAAACAATAAAATAAGCTTTCATTTCTAGAACACTATTAATACATAACCAATAACAAGTCAAGTCTAATATATTTATATAGCACATTTCGTAACATGCGTAAACTCAATGTGCTTCAAAATAAATAAATAAAAAACAGCAAAGACCAAACATTACAAAACATAAAACAGAGGTTATTACATATACCGTAGATACATGAAAACATATGAATGAATTACAATAAAACAACAGCACTATAAAAATGAATAAGATAACCACAAACATAAACATAGCTACACACACTGTTGTAGCAGACCTTAATACAAGTGGTATTAAAGGGATATTTCACTTTCAAAAAAAGTTTTGGTCATTCTATCGCCTACTCAGGCTTTTGTGAGCCCCCCAGACCGTTTTTAAGTTGCTTGATTCAGTATTTAGATATTTGATATTCATTTTATCAGACACGCCCCCTTCCTATACAAACCCATGATAACTTCAAACTCTATTTTTAACATGTTAGATTTGTCAAAAACACCCGTCCTTGGTTCTGGTGACTCACCCTGCCCTCCTTATACGCGAGGGGGCCGTGTTTTTTTGATAACTTTTTTTATTTATTTTTAATATTTTTTTTTGGGAAAAAAAAAAAAAAAAAATACATAAAAAAAAATAATAA
Source organism: Gymnoscopelus braueri (assembly GCF_963280865.1). Taxonomy (NCBI): domain Eukaryota; kingdom Metazoa; phylum Chordata; class Actinopteri; order Myctophiformes; family Myctophidae; genus Gymnoscopelus; species Gymnoscopelus braueri. The sequence continues at coordinate 19,256,382 of NC_137605.1, forward strand.
TAAAAAAAAGACTTATCAAAAAAACACGGCCCCCTCGCGTATTAGGAGGGCGGGGTGAGTCACCAGAACCAAGGACAGGTGTTTTTGATGAATCTAATAGGTTAAAAATTGAGTTGGGTTTGTATAGGAAGGGGGCGTGTCTGATAAAATGATTATAAAATATCTAAATACTAAATCAAGCAACTTAAAAACGGTCTGGGGGGCTCACAAAAGCCTGAGTAGACGATAAAATGACCAAACGTTTTTTTGAAAGTGAAATATCCCTTTAAGTGGTACCACAATGACTTTAAGAGAGATAAGACAGGAGAATGGTGGGCCAAAAATAGCAGATCGACAAGCTCTCAACAAGTATGATGGTCAGAGCTATAGGCTAGTGTTGTGATGATATTCATGTGTCCCTAATTCTGAAAAACAAAGACTCACAGGCACAGGAAGGACCAGCTCTGTGTTTCCTGCCAAGTCAGCGATGTGACGATATAAAGGGACACCTTTCTCTTCTGCACCCGCTTTGCATATGGCCAGTGACACGCCAAGGATAGCGTTGGCCCCGAACTTGGCTGGAGGATGTACATGAACAGACACAGGTCATCACAGCAGGTGTTGTTTGAATGTTAGTTAATCCTAATACTTCTACATCCACACAATGGTTGTGTACAACGGTTGGGCACAATCTTTAACTGATAGACAGCATGATAGTTAACTATATATCTACGTACCGTGCAGTTTAGGATGTGCACATATGAAATAGAAAATCAATCATGGGAACAGCGTGGCTCCAAATGTGGATTTTGGTTCTTCATGTGGCCACCATCAGTTTAATCAGACCCCAAGTATTGGTAAAATGACTACTAGTAAGATGACTATGACAATTAATATTTTTGTAATACATACATTTGTTCTCAGTGCCGTCCATTTCGATCATCAAGTTGTCCAGTTTCTCCTGTTCCACCACACTTATCCCCTGAAAGAAAAGAAAATATTTCGCAATACGCAACCTTCTGTCCTTTAATAACCCTCTTTTCCTTACCTTTTGCTGTATTTCTATCATACTTAACCTAAAATTAGACAGCCCTGTCCCCTGTCTCATCCTTTTCATCTCCTTTCTAGGAGCCTTATGGCCTATTTCCTAGGCCTATCAGAAAGGCAGTGTGCCTTTTTTTCTCCTCTCCATATGAGTTATTTTATCCATGTAAATGTTACACTTAATTCCCAGTACCACCATCACGTGCTCGGTGTACCAGAAATGTGTATACAGTATATATATGTGTCACTTGTCCACATTGTGTAACATGATGAAGGTCGAGAGACAGGATGTCATCAATATAAAGTATCCACTTGGCCTCATGTTGTCCTTGTAAATATAACCTTTAAGGCAGGCTTCTGCTTTAAAAAAAAAACTTAAACAGGACAATGCAGCGACACAGTTGAGCAAGTTCAGTGCTCAACTGTTCAGTAACCAGTCGGATTCGAACCAGGGACCCTGGCCACGGCCTCCTCACCCTGCTTCCCTCTGGGAGAAGGATGCGGCTGCTGAAGGCCACCACAGCACGCCACAGACTAAGCTTCTTCCCCTCAGCTGCCAGGCTGCTCAATGAGTCTGGCTTCCCTTCTCCCCCGCCCCCAAGGGTCACTGAAACCTGAAACCTGACACTGGCAATGACATTGCACTACTGTCCACTATAGCACTTTATATTATCTATTTTCTTGCACGGTGTTGTTTTGTGTTTGTTGTTATTTATGTTATATGTGAAAAAAGATTGAAACACAATCATGCATTGCCAAAACAAATTCCTATGTGTATTACACAATGGTAAATAAAGGAATCTGAATCTGAATCTGAATCTGAAAGGGACGTTGAGATTATGAAGGCGACACTCCCAGGTCATCTCCCAGGCGGCACACCACTTGCCTGTCTC
>NC_137605.1:19263297-19288297 GCF_963280865.1 Gymnoscopelus braueri
TGTGTAACAGAGAATATGTGTGCATGTGTGGTTGTATGTGTGTGTGTAAGGAAGCACACTGTCTGTGTGTGTGTGTGTGTGTGTTGTTGACACTGACCGCATAAGTAAATGCAACTACTAAGTGTTGGGCTCTCTCTGTGTGTGTGTGTGTGTGTGTGTGTGTGTGTGTGTGTGTGTGTGTGTGTGTGTGTGTGTGTGTGTGTGTGTGTGTGTGTGTGTGTGTAATGTATAGTTTATATATAGACAGTCCAGTCATATCAAACATCTATGATGGCCGGTCACATTGACTGGCTTCCCTCTTCATCTTGGTTCACAGCATCGGGAAATATCTCCATCAGTCCGTCCTTCTGCTCCCCTCCTCATGCTTGGCCCCTGGTGGGACATTCACAGAGTTGATTTAATAACAAGGAGTAAAACCCACAAACCAAGCAACATTCACTGCACAAGAAGTGACACTGAGGACGAAGTTCACTCTAAAAGTATTGCTGGTACAGGAAAGAGTATTGTATCGCTTAGTTGCATGTATGGCTGTACGTTTTAAGTTGTTGTAATGATATAAAATCAGATGCCTGAAGATTCTGTGTAGCAAATTCTTGTGATTTAAAAACAAAGTTCCCCTGTCTTACAATTAAAACTATCCGTTGTCATTTCATGCTCTGTCTCATCCGGTACCAATTTAGATGTGGGAACACCAGGTAAATAAAGATAACTTAACATTATAGCAAGGATGCAGAGAGCATTTGAGAACCAAGGGGGACACGAGTGCGTGCGTGCAGCGTGTCCAGCTTTTTTGCGTTTTTTTCCTCTTTTATTTCGGGTTTTTGTTACTTTAATTCGGTTAATTCTGTACAAAAAAACATTTACTCCATGAAGAGTAGATGTGTGGCAAAAAGGAAACGTCTCTCCATCGCGCACTTCTCCATTCAGAAATGGATAACAAGAACCGTCGTCCTAAAACACCCTCTAATCCGGCGGCCTCGGTCCGCGAAAGAAATGGGGCAGTGTGTTTTAGGACGAACGTTCCGTTTTCCACCCGGAAAAACCTCCAGCTCGTCCAAGGTTTTTTCTTTTTTCTTCGTCCCAGAAGTGGGGGGGATATCCCCTCCCCCAATGGAACTGGATACGTCTAAACCCCCCCCCCCCCCCCACTGCGTCCCTGCATTATAGGCAACATTATTTTGTTTATTTCAAATCTACCAGCTAGAATATCGTCTATTTTCAAATTGGCCAAAACGGCTTTAGTGGTTAATAGCTTAAAAGCGGTAATCTGGGTTATGTACAATTATGATTCTGAACAAACAAAAACCACATACATGTGCTTCTGGCGTCGTCCTACCTCTCACCAGTCGTAGCGGGGACGAGAAGGGGGTGGGGGGTGGTGCCGGGGAGACTCGTGTTGGTGGGCTGCCGGTGGGCTGACGGAGCTGGGAGGGGCGGGGAGGGCCAGCTGCTGCCCCCCTGCCCGTCGGTCGCGGCCATAGTCCAGACCCCGGGCGTTCGGGGGAGGGTACCGCCCCAACCCTTGCCTAAACTCCTCGTCAAAAGCAGCGCCTTCAGCTGCGAGGAATGGAGACAACAGGTCAAAGGTCAGACAGCTAGTCAATGGCTAATAACTTCAGCAGCAAAACTATATCAGAAATCTGGTTATAAACTCCAAGACAACGGCCTCAGTGTCTTTTTTCCAGACATATTTCACTACATTCAAAAATTTTACTTTTTAATTCACTTCCGGTTCAAACCGTGATATGCACAAGCGAAGAACGTGCCTGGGCATGCCCGTACTGGGTTCAACAGGAGTGTGTGCCTCATTCAAGGCAGCAGTGGCTCAGGAGGTAGAGAGGGCACTTGGAAATTGGAAGGTTTTGGGTTCGAAACCGAGCTCCCCCTGTGTTACGGTCAAAGTGTCCTTGAGCAAAACACTGAAACCCCTAACTGCTCCCGATGAGCAGGTTGGTGCCTTCCATGGTTTCCGCCACCATCGGTGTGTGAATGTGTGTTTGAATGGGTGAATGTAATGCACATTGTAAAGCGCTTTGATAAAGGCGCTATATGAATGCAACATTTACCATTTATTCGTGCATGACACGATTCAGCCCAGCAGTAGTTTAAAAAGCTTATTTTCTTCTTATATGGTTATATTTTGGGAAGGTAAACACCACAAGCCGAAACGAGAGGCTTTGGATTACACTGTGAGCATTGTTTCGGAGTTCACAAACTGATTTTTTATATGGTTTTGCTGCTGTTAATCTAGCCCTCAATTTACTTCAATTCATCAAGTATTTTCTTTGTTTTTGGATTCTTCATTCAATCTTACACAAACAATAATTCTCCTTGTATTCAAGACATCACAAGGCGAGTAAACAATAGAATAAAGATAATTTTGGGATGAACTACTCCACTGCATTACAGTCAAGCGATAGAATGTTCTTATTAGACTGTTCTAGATGACTGAAATTGACAACAAATATATCTCTACCTAGTCATCATATCCACATTACTAATGATCTTTTCTAAATAATATAACAGAGACCCCACGATCATGAAATTCCTGGAAATATTTTGAAATTAGAAAACTTTTCCAGTCCTGGAAAGTGTTTGGAATTTATCAAGGGTCCAGTAAAACAATTTTGCTATGCATTGTTTTTGGCTATTGATTTTGTTAATAAAAACATTTTCCAAAACAAATTGTATAACATTACACGGAATATGTAACATGTAGTTTTTTGCCGAACGGGCTGCTTGATTGCAGCCTAATGTATACCGGACGTGACAAAAAGAAAAGATCTACAAGCTCACAACGTGCTGTAGCGTGATGCTTAGTTAGTTAGTAAATTTGGCATGAAATTTTGAATGGAATTATAGCATTCTATGCTTTATTTTTGCCACGCTGCCTGTCTTTGGACACATAGGAGTAAAAGACTCATTATTGCGCTGAATTAATGTTACTGTATATAGGCCTGGAAATTGGGTTAAATATTCTGGAAAAGTTTTGGAAATTCATTGGTAAAAATGTGACACATGCCTTTTGTCTCATCACATCATATAAACTTCCACGTCTGACTCTGTATTTTAAATTTTGTTTTGTTTTGAACTCTTTCACAGAGAAGCAAATGTCACATTTTCACTTTTTTTATTCCATTAGTGATAAGGCATAATAAGAAAGGACATTGGTTATTAGTAAATGCTGTAACGCTGAAAATGAACACAGTAGGAGAGGGCATATGATTAGCTAAAAATAACAAGACGAGGAAAGCCTAGTTCACCTGAACCCTGGATACAGCCAGTGGGGTACACTGTATACAGAAACGGAAACCTAAATCCCTCTTATTTGTGATCTAAATCTCTGTTGCGGTAGCACAGCAGGACTGGTAAACTGGATGTTGTCAATCCTTCTCAAATTAATCAGATGTTAGGTTTCATTTTTAATGCATTTATCTTGCCAGCTATGAACTATGAAGACGAAGGAGTTTCTTGCAGAACCTAACCTTGGTGCAATTACCAAGAAGATTATTCATAAAACACTGAGGTGAGACTGCGCAGCTGGAAAGACCCCTAATTAAATAACAGATGCAAGAGGGCAGACAAAGTGGACTAATTAAAAAATGTACTAGCAAAAACAAAACAAATCAAAAAGTAGCATCGAATGGCCACATTCCATGGTCCGTTACTTGATGTACTATAACTCAGGTTGAATTTATGAAGTCAGCCAGTAAACATGAAATACCTGCACATGGCTAGCTATGAGATAATGGATTGAGTTTCCTAAATGTAGAGCTCATCTCCCACTGTGAACAATATAACTGAGGAAACTTTCAGCCAAGGTTTCATATGGGGATGTGTGCACTGTGCAGCTAGCCGACTATGCGGTTAATTCGGTGCTGCCCCTACTAAGCATTTACTAAATAGTCGGTCTTATAGATCAAAATGTGTTCAGTTTGAGCCATTTTCTGAGTGTTTCCTTAATTTTAGCGTTTAATCGGTTACAAAAACATTATTTAACCATCAGATTCTGTATTCATTGTATCTCTCTGAAACAAAGTTTCTATTCTATGTTCCTCTCCATTACTCACTCTCCTCCAGGTTGATGTAGTCCTGACGTTCCTCCCTGTCGCCGGTGCGGCGGTTCCGTGCACGCTCCATGACGTGACCGCGCTCGCCGATGTGGTGGCCAATGGCTAGGCGCTCCACGCCGCTCTCGCTGTCACGCATCGACTGGCGCGTCTCACGGATCTGAGGAGACATGGAGAGATGAGACAGGTACTTCTATTTATTCATACTTGACACCCTTTCTTTTAGAATGGCAGGAAAATTAAATAGTACGGTATAAAATGTGTAATAAAAAAAATTACATTTCATAGTACCTGGCTGGCACAAAAATCAAGGTGATCATTTTATCTCTAATAATGCATCCCTAACCATCAACCACCACCATTATTGGAACTATTGGCCTCTGCCAGCTAGGGGATAAGTTCTTCTCACCCCACCAGGTGCTGTTCTCATTTCACTGGTCTGCTGGTAGACTTTGGGAGCGCCAGCGTCTAGGGAGGAATAGGAGATCACTGTGGACGAGGAGTACGTCTGACAGTTCGGTGAGCTGCCGGACATTCCGCCGGACATTCCGCCGGACATTCCGCCGCCGACGCCGGACATTCTTTCCTGGAAGACAAGGACTGACAGTAAGTCACACTGTGACACAATGCTGTGTGGTGGTAGTAAGTAGCCTTGGGAATGTGGCCCTGGACGGGAGCCTATCTCCTGTCTTCTTAGCGCGAGGCAGCTTGAGAATAAGTACACCCTCTGGACATGATGCTAGAACAGTATGTCACAGGGACATATCCCAATCCAACACCCTTCATGCTGAGTGCCAAGCAGGGAGGCATTGGGTACCATTTATATAGTCTGTGGAACCCCCGATCTCCCAATCTCAGGGCGAACACCGAACACTTAACCACAAGGTCATTGAGCTGGTGGTAAGCACTGGTTTAATTCATAGAGATAAAGATGTTCCACTCATTTGAAGCTGGTTGGTCTAACTGTATAAGAAATAAATCGATCAATGATTGCATGGAAGAGCAAGCGGAACTGAGGGAACAAAAATGACTACAAAATGTATTACCTCCTGTCCCACAAAAAGTACTACTGGTCTACAGATGTAAAGTTTAGAACACCAATGGTATTGTTTTTGTTCAGTGTCACTCTTTCCTACAGTGTGAGCTAGTGGGGCAGGGTGTCCAATCATAAAGATTCATTTAGCTTTTGTAGTGGTGCAGAGAACTACGGTACTCACCATGTTTTCCATCATTCCTCCCATCATGCCAAACATGTCCATAAACCCTCCACCCTGTGAAAATGAGAAAGAGCACTTTGAAATTCTCTACAAGTGCAAGAGCAGCAACACATCCAGCTACTGGTCTTTCAAACATGTACTACTGTAAAACAGGATGCGATATTTGCCTGTCAGTTCTAGTTGCTGTAATCTGTCATCTTAAATGAGAGTCTTCTGATATTCTGATAAAGAGGAATATCTACTCACCATTCCCATCATTCCATAAGGAGCCAACGCACCAGCCTAAGAACAAAAGCACAACAAATGTAGATACAAAAAAACAACAACAACAAAATAAATTATTGTATGATATGATAAGACACACACACACAACCTGTGAAATGAACACACGCACACATAACCACAGATACCTGTAGTTGAGGACGGGGGGGTTGGATCTGCGGTGCAAGTTGGTACGGTTCAAAGCCAAATGACCCAAACAGGCTCCTCATCTGATGCCTGTGGGTGGCAAATGGATCCCTGGAAGAAATAACATGCACATTCAGTCATACTTGCCATGAAAAAAAAGAAAACAACAACCCTATGCGGGCAAACAAAACATTGGAGGGGGCGGGAGGGGGGGGATCTGTCATTACAAGCTTAGTAAAGAGGGGGATATAACTTGCCCTAGTGATTTGCAGATACATTAGTCTGGGTGATACTCGTTGATTCATGATTATGATCTGACTGTGAACATCACATGTTGAACAGCACTATTAAAGCCCATGTATTAGCTTGATAACAAGCTATCTCAAATCCAATCCAAACCCCTAACCTTCGAGCATTGCTATCTCTAAATAACGTGGGCTGGTTTAAAAGAACGGCATTTAAAGCCCGATCGGCGGTAAGCATCAGCCTGACTATTCCACTGTCTTAATTAAATGGTAATGTTTTTGTTGATGCCAGCTATAACTGCCAATCCAATATGGTGGACTATGACAGGCCTAAAAGCTTTGCTACCTGCCTCAGGACACAATTACACAACCTAGCTCTCGCTAGCGATATTTATGTAGTAAGATTTCTCTCACTCGTCACAGGGAAAGAGAGAAAACGCAGTGTTAATGTAAAGTGTTATGGATGTTGATACTCACATCATGAAGGGACTGTCATCAACGTCATTCAAGTATCGAAACATTTTAGGGTAAATCGGCTAGCTGATGCTAGCCAGCTAGCTAGATAAATAATCGGGTCTTCAAGCCTTGGTGTGGTATTGTGCTGGGACCTGAAATGCTTGTCAAGCTGCGAAATGTCAATAATTGGCCGAAATGCCAATAAAAGTGTATCAAAGCGACGTGTGGTTAGGTTTCAACTGGATGGCAAGTTATTTACCAATTACCTGCATCACACATGAAAACGGAAGTCAGACTGACAAAAGAAACAGAGCCATTGCTTTGTCAATGGAGCATCAGAACGAGCCGTTTACACTTCCGCTCTGTTTGTTTTCACAATAAAAGTGTTAGGGTGCGTGAGAAATGCCAAATGTCTTAACCACTTAAATCCCAGATGGGTAACAGGAGTCCATCAGGGCTCAATGCTAGTGTATTTTCTGTTTTCTGTTATTGTGGGGAAAGCTTTCGCTGAAAATAGCCTATCGACAAGCTCACAGACTAGTGAGCTTGTTGATCTGCTATTTTCAGCGAAAGCTCATATGGGTAACAGGAGGAGTCTTTTCTGCTGGGGTTTTAAGTAGTTAAATGATAATAATTATTGTTATTTTTATTATTATTATTGAGTTTCAAGTGATATGTGAACAGTGTAATGTGAGTAGATATTTTGAAGAATAAAGCACAAATGATGTGCTGGACAATGCAGGAGGACTTCCCTCTTCACAAAATTGTGACCTTTTCTGGCAGAAAAATGTCTGTGTAAATTTGCCTGCAACTATAATTTGTTTTAGTTTTTTCAATAAATAATTGTATAAATGTCACCATGAAATTTTTCAAATGACAGTTAAAAGTAAGCCAGCCTACATAAATCAGTACACAAAACACAAAAGCAAGAGAAAAGAGAGAAATAAATAAAGTGTTTGTATAATATAATATGATCAGCATAATTTACAGTATATATATTATACAGTATTTGGATTATAGAGTTATTATATATATATATATATATATATATATATATATATATATATATATATATATATATATATATATATATATATATATACACACACACACACACACACACACACACACACACACACACACACACACACACACACACACACACACATTATTAATAGATTTGGATCTACAGTGTAATCTCAGAAATAACCACTAGCCAATCATAACGCGGCAGTCCTTCGAAGCTATGGGGTCTAGAATGTAGCTTATGTGTTGCAATTGCCCATGCGCAGGGAGAGTAGTCCGATTCTCAAACCCGGATGTAACCAACGCCTAACCAGTCTAGAGAAAAACCGTGAGTTTCATAGTTTTAACAAAAAAACTGTTACGTTGTATACTTTTGTGCTTTTTGAGACGAATTTGTAAGGACAAACAGTCCATTAACATGATATATCTTTTCCACAAAGTGAATGTTTAATCATCTGTTAGACCGAGGGCTGTAAAAAGAAAATACCAAGAGAGGTTAGCTAACAAGCTAACTGGAAACTTGGCTAACGCAGTTCAGTCAATGAAAGTTGTCATAGCTGTCATTTTAGATGTTGTTATTTTATTTAACGTCTGACATGAGTTGTAAGATACAGAACCGTTTAGTCTAAGAAGCAACATAAAACGACGCAAACCCTGAACTAATGGTTTGCGTTTTGTTGGAAGTATGATGACCTGTTTACTGAACGAGAAGTTTGGTTTTTGGTTCTGTTCAGTCTTGTTTTATTATGATCGTAGTTCATTTAAAACTTGACCAGATCCGAATGTACATACAAGGCTTAAGTTGTGATTAATCATGAGTTGAAATAACGTTTCACTTTTATCTGACGGATAGGTTATGCATCGGAAGCATTACTTTGGCTTCTGGGGCCTGCGTGCTTCTTCTGCATTTCGGACGTGTAACCACTAACCATAGTGTCACTCTCTAATGATGAAATCTGTCCCTAATAATGATGCCCCTATGGATCATGTATTATTAGGGCTTTCACGATCATGACATTTTACTTGACGATTAATTGTCATACAAATAATTGCGATTAACGATTTACTGTGTGTTTGCCATTGAATATTGGAACATATTAGATACAAATACGTTTGCCTTTTAGACTCTGTAAAACCACAGGGCAGATATGACAAATAACTTATATAAACAATTTAACAAAGACATGACTGACAATGACCAGTATCAATAATCAAAAATAAATAATGTATACTATGGCCAAAATAGACCATTTGCATTAATTTTCTACTCTCATATTTTATATATAAGAAAATAAATTGTGAAAATAGCAGATCTTCGAAGATACGACACGTTGTGTGCTTGTAGATCTGCTATTTACACTATTTTACATTTGTTTTTGAAAATGTATGAACATTTTTCAACAGACAAAGTATGTATGCAAAGTTATTGTGATTATGTAATAATCATGACATATTATAAGCTTTATTTTATTATTAAGCATCACATCCATTAGCAAGTTCACTGATCAGAAAGAAACCCAGTGACTTGAATATTAAATAGCCTGAATCTGTTTTATTATTTAGTTGGCATCCTGTTATTTATATGTATTTTGTTTTATTTCTTTAAGGCATGTAACATTGTCATGTTAAACAGAAGTAACATTTTTCACTTTCTTCAATATCTAGCTACAGTACTAGCTAGCTCACATGTGTGATAACAAGCCGGGCTTTGATGTGTTGTAAATTCAGCAGAAAACCTAATATTCTGTCACATTACTCCCGGAAGATTAAACACACCTGCCATCTAAGTCTGTGTTCACATGTTGTTAGAGTTATTGTTAAAAGGATACAGGATATTTCCCCCAAAATAGAATAGAATAAAGAACTTGGAAATAGGCCAGTCACAATTATTACATAATCGTCTAATGTCAATTATTTGAGATAATCGCAATAATTATTGCATAATCGTTTCCATGTTGAAAATTTTTCATAAATTTTCAAACATTTTCCAGAAATTTCTGCTATTTTGAATTTTTTGGAAAGTATATTATTAAAATATGTCAGTAATTTCTTTGTATATTATTACAATTATTTAATTGTCATATCTACTCAGTGCAATTTGTGATTATGAAGCCTAAAAACCAAACAAAGAATGTTATTTTCTTTTTCCAATGTTCAGTGCCAAAAACACTTCGTTAATCACAATCGTTAATCACAATTATTTGCGTGACAATTAATTGGCAACATAAATTTGTAATCGTGACAGCCCTACTTGAAAAATGGTCAGAAGTAGTGTAAAATATGTATCATTTGAACTGTAGATAATTATCAGACCAAAATGTACCTTTCAACATCTTGTTTATGCTCATAATGACTGGGTGGCTGTCCTCACTGGTTTTGTAGCAATTGTAGAAACGGTAGGGTAAGTGATATTTTTTGGTTTATAGCAACAACAAAAAAAAAGTTTTTCCTAAAAAAGTTAAAAGCTCTATATTCTGATGGTAATCATTGCTATAGACTAGAGTGTTTGTTCAGTAACTACAGCTCTTTAATAAACCGAAACAGCTGACATTTTTATAGTTCTGAAGTTTTTGTCTGCTCATTTCTTTGTCAACACTTCCAATTTCACTTGTTTATTCTGCATCCTTCTATGTGACTTCTGTCTCCTGATTGTAGAAAACAAACTGGTATGACCTGACCTGAGCATGTATTTTCTGTTTACTAAAGAGCTGGAGAGACAGGGAGTTGTTACTGAACAAACAATCAGAATATTGAGCTATTTAACAATTATTTTAACAAAAACATACAAAATCACATAAGTTAAATACATTTCGACACGGTCTTGTCAGCAAATCTCTGAATAATTACGACAATTATTTAGTTTTTCCTCACAACCTCTATGGAATTGGTGTTAAATTAATATGCCATTTAACAGAATGTATGTGTGTGATTAATAATGAAACTGAAACCCTAGATCTTGGATTTCAAACGGAGAAAGGCAGTTGTCCATGGTAAGGCGTATTTAGTGTAAGGAGCCACTAGAGAACGCTAAAAGATGTCCTTGATTAGATAAGGTTCTGACGTGTCCGTCGTTTTCCTGCCTGATCGCAGTAACTTGGCAACGCCCCCTTCTGTGATGCATGCGAAACTGCCTCTCACATGAGCGGACGGCTTCAAATAACCCCAAAACCCCTGCAATACCACATGGTCAATCCGTGGCGTGCAACGTTAAGCACTAGACTTCCAATCCCAGCGGCCCGGGATCGAATCCCTCTCACGCTGTTGTTTATTTATCTAATCGAAAATGTGTCGCAAATTATTTTGTTAGGTTTAGTCATAGTTTTTGTCGCCCCCAGCGATGTGGACCACTCGGCCCACTTGGTGAGAACGGACTACAGCAGCCCCTAATATTAAGTTAGGAAGTAATTAGGCAAAAAACTGTTACAACGACAAAACTGTTACAACGACGAAACTGTTAGAACGACGGAGGTGTGCCGTCTCTAGTCGACTTGAGCAACGAGAGGCACCGCCGAGCGAGTCGCCATGCTGAACGTTGCGAAGTCCATAAGAGCCGACTCAGTGCCATTCGAGTTATGTACCGATAGTGACAGAATCCAAAATTATCCCCCCCCCCAAGCTGTGCCAGCGCGGAGCACTATTTTCCAATACGGAGGAAAGCCAGCCAGTGCTATCCTCTTGGAATGACACTTATCCAGTGACTAGGGGGGGGCGAAGCAGTTCCGCCTGCGTCACAGAAGTGGGCGTTGCCAATTTGCTACGATCGGGTAGGAAAACGACACACGCGGTTCTGACTAGTGTAGAACTATCACTTCCTCTCTGTCTGCGTGAGTGTCTGTCTCTGTCTGTTGGCCTTCCTGTCACAGTCCTGATGTTTATGTTCTGTCCCCTCCACCACAGATGCAGACTATAAAATGTGTAGTGGTAGGAGATGGTGCGGTAGGAAAGACCTGCCTACTGATTTCCTACACAACCAACAAGTTCCCATCAGAGTATGTGCCCACGGTAAGAGAACAGCGCTCGTACAGGAGGGGGGGCTCATGCTGACTGCCGTCATTGGAGGGTTTCTGCAGCTGATTTACTACATCTAGGATTGCTGTAATCTCTTGATTATTTTAATCTCTTGATTATTTAGACACCATAAAATGTCATAAAAATGTAAAGGTAATACAGTAGATTATGTTAAATGCTCATCACAAGTTATTTGAACCTAAACATGTTGAAATGTTTACCCAGCAATCAAAAACGGAACATTTCACATTTCATCAATGCATTTCAGTGCTACATAAAACATTAAGACATTAAGAAGACACGGATCATTAAGAGGGTGCAAAAGAAATGCATTATAAAAAGACATTTCAATAATAATAAAACAGAAAAATAAGAGAATAAAATAGCAGTGCAGAGAAAATGATTAGACAACGCAAGTAAAAGTCTTCAGCTTTAATTAAAATATAATTTAGTTGAGTCGTAGTAGAACTGCAGTTTTCTGTGGGTTTGTTCAAGATATGGTGCATATTTTTTTTATTTTTTTTATGCTGCGTCTCCACATTTAGTGGACAGAAAACAGACCTGTCCCTGACAACCTGGTCTAGATGGTTCATGAGATAAAAAAAAATATTTTGGCCCTAAACCATTCAATGTTTTAAAAACCAGCAGTAGTATTTTGAAATCAATTCTTTGATAGACATGGAGACAGTGTAAAAATTTAAGAACTTGTGTGGTATCAGCCCCTTTCTTTTTATAGTGAGGACTGAGGACACGAGCAGAAGTGTTATAAATCAACTGCAGTCGTCTATCGCTAATCTGATTATTCGGTTAAAATGTTATGTCGATTGACTAATTGATTTATTTGATATAGTGGTTTCATCCCTTTTAGGTGTATTTCTATGCTTAAAAGTAAATATAATCACAGTATCACACACATCTTCTCAGCATTTTGTGGTTTAAGTGTTTGTTTTGTTTTATTTTGTGTCCACAGGTTTTTGATAACTATGCTGTGACGGTTATGATTGGGGGTGAGCCCTATACTCTTGGCCTCTTTGACACGGCAGGTAATATCCCCTTTCTCTCTATTCTTTCTCTGTTTGTTCATTTGTCTGTTTTAATCTGTTAATCCATTTATCAAATATAAATATTTAGCCGTCCATAATCTTTCTGATTGTCCACTCAGGTCAGGAGGATTATGATAGGCTGCGTCCTCTCAGCTACCCACAGACAGATGTGTTTCTAGTCTGTTTCTCCGTCGTCTCACCTTCATCTTTTGAGAACGTCCGAGAGAAGGTCAGTGTCTCAATTTAACTGCTGTTCAGCTTATACTACTCTTTGGAAACATTGTCATGTTATTGGAATTTCTCTGGGATTTGTGATTATTATTATTGTTTAGCACAACAAGATGAGTGTAAGTACAATATGCAGTAAAATAAAATCTTTCACAAGAAAGAGTCAAGTAGAAAATGAGTTGTGCAGGTGAGGTGAGAAACCCTGGAAGGGCTTATAGGAGGACCTCACCTTTTCTATTACATTACAAAGTTAAAAGATAAACAAAACAAAAAAGAACAACAATGTAGCAATGAAAATAAATGATAATACCAAAGATAACAGTCAGTCAGACAGACAGACAAGAAAGTGTATTTAGAAGGAGAGTGAAGTGACAGTGCAGTATAGGTTGCAAGCTAAATTAAAATCCATGATGTGATTATTTCTGTGTCTAACTGTTTGAACCACCGGTATTCATCTTAACCACTTGGAGTTCACACAAAAAGTGACTTATTTTCTATCAATTACATGCCCCGTGAAGCCTTGAATTCATGGAGACTTATTTGTTTTTGACGCATTCCTAAGCCAATAATTTGATTGTCTTAGGAATGCGACAAAAACAAAAATCTCCATGAATCCAAGGCTTCATGGGGTGTGTAATTGATATGAAATAAGTCATTTTTTTGGGTGAACTACTCTTTTGAGCCCTATTCTATACATAATTGTAAAAAAAATAGCAGTTCCACAAGCTCGCATCGCGTTGCAGACCAGTGCATTGTCAGCTTGTAGATCTGCTGTTTTTGCTAATTTACATAATCACACGCCCAAAATAGGGACACTAGGTTGAAAGTGGTTAACTGTCTTTTTCTAATTTTCCAGTGGGTTCCTGAGATCTCTCACCACTGCCCACGCACCCCCTTCCTGTTGGTGGGCACGCAGGTGGACCTGAGAGATGACAGCAACACGGTGGAGAAGCTGGCCAAGAACAAACAGCGCCCCCTGTCTCCTGAGAGTGGAGACAAGCTGGCTCGTGACCTCAGGGCTGTCAAATATGTCGAGTGCTCTGCCCTCACACAGGTATGGGACCAAGCTCTTTTCATTTGGCCTTTATTTAGTCGTGGGAAGTTGACCACGTGTAGACGGACACAACTGGGACATTGGCCTGTAGGGGTGTCACGATACGCCTAATCCACGATTCGATTCGACTTTCGATTTTAAGGTCACGATTCGATTCGATTTTCGATACGATATATATTTTTAAAACGTTATTTTTTTCAGCTTTGAGGGCTATATGATTATTAATTTAGGCTATTGTCTTGATTTGTAAAGAAAAACACATGTTTCTCAATAAGTCCCTTTTATTTGAATAATATCAAATGAGAATAACAAAAAGGGTTTTATGCCCTTACAACAACTCTGTCATTTTCAGATTCTTCTTTAAGATGAGTTAACAACATTCTTGTGAAGCTCTATAACTAAATAAAATCTAAATACAAAGTTGAACATGTAAGAAAAAAGGATCCAAAGACAACTGTTATTTGGCTACATGTTCTTAAACATCTTAAAGTATGTTCACATTGTTTGAACAGATAAGAGCTTTAACAAACAAGAAATGTGAATAATAAGCTAAGCCATGGGTCTTCAACAGGTTTGTTTTTTTACCTTAACCCCATCCCTTTTCTGAGGTGAACTTAAGCCAAAAATAGCAGATCTTGTAGATCGGCTATTTTTGGCCGAGAGGTATAGGTGTCGAGGGGAAAAAGTGAAGACGGAGAAACTATCAATGTGGAGCATAATCGACAAACGGTAGCCGTTTTGTCAACAACGCGTCGGGTGCCCTCATAATTCACTGGGAAGCCAAAATATTGTCAGACTTTTGACTTAATGGAAGCGGGAGGGTTTTCCTATTCTTCCGTTTGTGTATCATCATTACCATCGCTGGCTTCAGCAGTGGCCATGGTGAAATGTAAAGTAGTAGTACAGACGCAACGCTACAGCGGTCTCTCTCTGTGTGTGGGTTTGTCCTGTCGTCTTTTTTTTCTCCCCCGTCGTAAGCACGCATGCGCGATGCGCGGAAAAACATAACAGCGACTCTAGCATGGCTTCACCCGGACGTGCAATCGGATGTGCGCATGCGCGGGAGTATATATTTTTTATTAACCCTTGAATCGCGATACGGCTTTTGATTTCGATACACTGTATCGAACGTCATTTTCGGTTCGATTTCGATACGTATCGAGTATCGTGACACCCCTATTGGCCTGTATAACCACAGTCTTCTACTGCAGACCACCAAGTAGCATCAGTGGAAGTGCTTTTCTCAGGTGCACTTAGTAGAGGGAGGGTCAGGGTGTTGTCCCCTTTCCCCACCCACCCAGACATTCCCACCTGGCCCAGTGACCTTCACAATCCTGCTTCTTTGACCTGTACACTGGTGTGGCCTGAGGCATCATGGCAATGTTAATTTACAGGTTGCACAGAGTTTCAATTATAAGACATTGACATGGTGTCCCCCCCCCCCCCCCCCTCTCTCTCTCTCTCTCTCTCACCTTTCCTGTTAATCTCTCTCAGAGAGGACTGAAGAATGTGTTTGATGAGGCTATCCTGGCAGCCCTGGAACCCCCAGAGACCAAAACGAAGAAGCGCTGTATTCTGCTATAGATTATGAGAGGACAGCAAGTGGAGGTCGAAGAAGAGTAAGATATGGGTGGGATGAATTCAAATCATAAGAGAGTTGGATCAGTGGCCATCATAAGAAAGGACAAAACAATGGGGCAAGTTAGACAAAATGGCACCAAGACTCACTCAAATACCTTGTATGCTGACTGTGCCTTCGGGTGAGAGGAAGTAGAACGTGGTTTCCCCTCATGCAGTAAATCTGCAGGATGAGAAACATAACATTCACTCCTTTTTTTCCCCTTTCTCTTAAAGCTTTTAGAAATGGCAGTGTTTTGCAGTGTTTTCCCTACAGAAACTTGGGTGGGGCGGGCCCCCCTGCCTGTCACCATTGCTCCTCCCCTTTGGAAAAGATATGGTTGCATTTGCCTTCCTTTGAATTTTGCCTGACTTTTGTGGCCAATCTGGGCTTCCCTACAAATTGGGGAAGCACTGATTACTTCCACTCAACATTAAGTTTCTACTCGTGGACAACGGTTATTAGACCCTTAAAAGCAACTTAATGTTAAGTGGTGCTGGATTTCTTTCTTCTTTTTTTTTGCCACTTTTGAGTTGGATGAAGACAGCACGCAAGTTTATTTTCACTCCATGTTAGCCAGGGCAGGTAGCGGTTACTCTCTTCCAACTCCCAGTGAATTATGGGAAAACCAAGTGCATTGTCACCAGTTTGCCTTTCGCAGGTAACTTGTTGAACTGAATTTATAATATTTTATTCTTTTTTGTGTATGTTGTATTAATTCTATGACTTGTTATTTTGGGGAAATGTTTAGCAGTTATTCATTTTGAAACTTGAGTTTTTATTTTATCTTCTGTTCTTTTTTTATTGCTAGCCTACCAATTTTGAGTGATTGATAACAAATTAAGCTGTAATATTTTGGATAGATCTTCATCTGGATAGAAATGATGAGATGATAACCTTTTGCTAGAATTTTCTGGGTGTTTGTAATCACAGGATGTTTGTAATAAAATGGTTTAACTGACATAAAACAGATATCCTTTTTGTAATTAAATGCACAGCATGGCATACCATAAATAAAAGAAAAAAACACATTTATTTGACCAGATTAACTTGGCAGAAAGGCGCTCCATTTAAACAGATTGCTGTCAGCCAGCAAAATATTTAAACAATGTCAATGAATGGCAACATCTGGGGCATGCACAGTATATTAGGAAGTCCTAAAATACATCTCTGGGTGTTTTGGATAAACAAACTATGATTGAATTTAGTTTTCTGAAACAGTGTTTTCTAAAAGTAGTAGATGCACAGTGACATTACAAAGCATGGGTGAGCGACAAACGCAAGACAGACACTGATATAAGTCAAAGTTATTGCTGTTTAGATGTCTCTAATGGAGTCAGAAGTGGAGGAAAGACTCATAATGCCAGATATACAAATAAATAAGCCAGAACAAAGGCAAAAAGACATAAATACAGCAAATGTACAAAGAATTGCTAGCCTATGATGCTGAACACAAACCACAGACAAGCATTAAACAAAGTAAGCCGTAATATTTCCCTGTTAGTTCTGGTTAATTTCAGCTTTATAAGCTTTGTCAGTTCAGGTGAGATTAACAGTATATATGTGTGTATTCATGCACTTGTCTGCCTGCTTGTTTGTGCACATATTTTAACTTGCGTATTATGTCAATGTAAGGGAAGACATCATGACGTATGTGTACATTCCTTACTGCTTTACTCTTGCCCTAACTTTACTTGTCAGGTTAATAATTAAATTCTATTTAAAAGCCCTCAGCTATGTTGCAGCTTAAAACGTAGCTCAAAAAAAGCTTTGGGACTCTTGACCGAGGGCTGAAGACTGCTAATAAGTGGTGTGAAAAACCACATTGTATTCCGGTAATACTGGTCTTGTGTATAGTTGTACAGTAAACTGCCAAAAAGAAAGAACAAAAGAAAATAAAGGTATTCTGCTTTTTGCAGAATCATTGGCCAAAAATCAAGTTGCGGGGGGTGCCTGGTGGCTCAGCCAGTTCGTGCACTGACCATGTACAGTATATGCTCCATGTGGGTCTCGACGACCTGAGTCTGAATCCAACTCCCGTCATGCCTCGCATGTCTCTCCTCTCCCTAGGTTTCCTGTCTCTACACCTATCTAAACAAAGCATAAAAAAGCAACAAAGAAAATGTAAAAAACAAATAAACGCAATCAAGTTGTAGCCTACTTAAGAGGAAAATAGTCTTTTATCATATTCAAACTTGAACAAGATTAAGTATTAGCACTCCCCACTCTTCATTCTTTTGCGAAATAATATTGCAATGTTTTTTTATTTTATTTTTAAAATCAATATCGTGCAACCGTAGTCTGGTGTTCAGGAGTGTCTGTCTGGTGGTCTTTCTGCTGCTGGGTACAGAGTTTGTTCGGGATTTTAGGATCATTGTCCCCCTCCCCCCTTACACTCGACAGGTGTGGATAGTGACTGTGTTCTTGCACTGCTGGCATCGGACCGAGCAGCACCAGGAGAACTTGCAGGAGCAACGCTGCACCACCTCAGCCCGGCCCGCTTTGTAGCCCGGCCCGCAACACACCAGCTCACAGCCGTCTGGTGCCAGCCGAGAGGTACCTGGGATGGAAGAGATAAATTGAGGAAGAGATATATTTAATATAAACGTAGAATGAGAAGTTTATCATATCTCTAGAAAATGTTTAAAATAAGGTGCCAATCCTGCAGAGATACCACAGGCATGGTTAGCCTGGCATGGCCAGACTAATATCACTGCGTAGATATTAGTCTGGAATCTCTTTGTGGAACCTGCATACTGGGCCCTGATTGGTGCCTCACAACTTCGGAGGGAGAGAAATCAAATCTCTATTGAGAGGGGCCAGCCCTAATCTGCCAACGGTTCCTGATCTAAAATCATGGACTCTTTTCACACACAGTATGTAGCCTGGGGTAGAATTATCTTAAGTCTTTTATGTATTGCCATAAGGCAAATTCTGTTGTAAATATACAAATACAGAGTGGCTCTCACCATTACAGCGTCTGCCAGCGGTCCCAGGGATACCATTGTCAGGGTCAAGGCGACAGAAGTCTGGGGAACTAGCGAGATACACCAGGTCTCTGGCGGCGGGGGGTTTGACTTGGGGGTCACGGGGCAGGAGAGCAGGCCTGGAGCCTATTCGAGTCAGACGCACCTGGGGGGATGGTTGGGAAAAGAGGTCAGTCTTCAACAACACAGCTGCTTTACAATCATATATATTGCAGTTGAATTTATACGATTTAAAATGGTGTAATATTGGGGATTTAATTTAATTTAGAACGCATGCTATGGTTCGACACAAATGTTTTCATGTGAGTGCCCACTTCATCATGAGTTGTGATTAATCAGTGATCACAATACAAGGCAATCTAGAGATGCATTTACAGCACCCTCTGGTGTACAAATGTGCAGACTGCATTACATACATATAATTTAGATGGCATCATTGCAATAGTTTTGCACTCAGTTTGCATCCTTTTGCTCAGTTAACAACATAGTTGTATCATTTAAGCAGTAATTGTGCATGTCTAGTTTACATATGAGTGGCTTCATCAGAGCTTCCAGAGCTTCAGATCAGGCGCCTCTGCACGGATAAGCCAGAAATGTTTACAGGGGTGACCTCCAGGCCTTGCCATCAGAGGAACATGACTGTCAGTTGATAGTTTTGATCCTCATAGCAGTTAGAGTGGCCATCAACATCCTTAACGTGCCCCTTCTCAAGGTAACAACACAAACCACCGACACTGTCGTGCAACAAAGTATACATAAGGCTTTAAGTGTAAGGAGTCAAAGAGGTGAGCTGTGTCTAATACCTCTGTGGCTCCATCAAAACGTTCCTTGAGCACAGCGCCGACACGCCTGAATGGAGGCATGACCTTCCAACAGGTCCTCAGCTCACAGGAGCCAGAGACACCATGACACTTACACTCCACTTGCATGTTATGGAGGATGGCCTGGGGATGGAGAGATGGAAGCCATGTCAGGGGTAATAGGACACTTAACACTGTTCAGTAATTAACAAAATGTGTTCAATTAAGACCCCAACGTTCTGAATGTGTTGCATGCATATTTTCATATTTTTTATATTTTTCATGGCATATGCTATGCACTTTCATGTTACACTGTCTTATTGTATCTTGTCTCACAACTAATTTTTTTACAAAAAGAACAACGATGAAAGTCAAACAGTCAAACTTGAATATCAGTGATGATGTCCCCCAACATTGAACTAACCTTTCGACCAGCTTCATTGTTATGAATATTCATGAGCGGTCGACCCGCTGACAGCCCCTTGGCCCGCTCTGGTTCGTCAACAAAAGTTTGGGAGAAAGCCACACCATAGGACAGGTTGTCACTGCATCCTGACCACTGGAAACCTGGGAGGAAATTAATCTGATGAAGGCTGATGAAAAATGTCTGCTTTGTTGTGAAAACACAATTTTATTGCCCTTTAAACTTAAATTAGGCTTAACAAGCAATAAATGTAACCTCAGTTTCACTACTCATATAGTCCTGCTCTTTGGCTATGCAGGGCAGTTGTCACTCTAAAATGTATAATAAAATGTGAGACGGCTTTACCTTCAGGGCTGACTCCCCGGACCTTCCTGTCACAGCCACATCTCTCTAGCTCCCCTCGGCTGCATCCTCGAGTCACAGCCACCGCCACAGCTGCTGAGGACAGAGCGTGCACGAAGGCAGCCTCTCGTGTCCCTGGTTTGGTGCAGTTCAGTTTAGTTGCACAATATCCGACAAATACAGTAACAGAAATCTTAAATACATGAGAAAAAATTAGCAATTTCTTGCAGGTGAGGTCAAAAACACTGAATTATTTAATGCAATGCACATTCACATGACATTTGCATCACAAAATAAAATGCTGTGCCCATTTTGAATATCTAATTTATCAAACATGGTCACTGTATGGCTGTGACTCCTTTGCGATCTCTTTGATTTTGTACTCCACAATCCTGTGTAGTACCTTGATTCATGACTCTCCCAAAGACATTGATTCCACGTGGGGTGGTGGAGCAGTTCCAACGACGGTTGCGGAATTGGTGCTGGCACTTATAACAAGCAGAGACACAGAAAACAGCAAATTGACAGGGGCCTCTAATCTGAGCATCCTTTTACTGACAAACAAGCATTTCACTGAAGAACACATCAGATTCATTATGCACACCCTCATAATATAAACCACTTCTGTTTTACACAAATTCACATTCATTTGTGTGTAAATGAGATTCAAATGGCCCACCTAAGCCTAGCTGATGCCATTGATAACATTGTTTTAAATTTACTTACGGTAACTACTTACTCAGATGTTTAGAAATTCCACTTATCTATTATGTTTGTTTAGGAAATCAAAACTAAACAAACATCTATTGAACTAATTTAATAGTGAAAATTGCTCTTAGATTATTAATTGCACTTATGATGGGAAGAAATATAGCTCTGATGGTACTGCATACATATTTACTGAAAACAACAACACAATAACATTGCCACTGATGCTGAGGCTGATGAAGAGACTAGAATATGGACAAGACACTCGCTATGAAAATGATGATAATAGTGGTGATGATGGTAGTGATTTTACTGCTGCTTCTTATGAAGATGATGAAGATGATGATGATGATGATGATGTCAATATTGATGAGTCCAGGTTATGTCCCCTGAGCTTTTCCGCTCTGTGGAGCCCTCTTCTCGTACCTCGTCTATGACCATCTCGGCTGCTTTGCGTACGGACTCCATGACCTCCCCCCGCGCCCTGCACACCCCCACCTGCCCCGGCGACAGGCCCCTCAGACGCGCGCAGGGGGCAGCGCCGGACACGGGCCTTGAGCGAGGCAGCCTCGCCAGGGAGCTAGGATATAACATGGGGTGGTTGTAAGTCAAGACACATTCATCATTTCACACAGGAACTGTAGCTGTACCGTGTGCCTTTGTTGAACCCTGTTCAGGGGGAGTGTTATTGAGAAGTAAGGGAGATCGGAGGATACCGAAGGAGTGCAGGGATGCTGTGAAAAAGTGCAGGGAGGGCAAGGAAGGAGACAGAAAGAGGACAGAGCAATGAAAGGAAGAAAAGGGTGAGAAAAGGACGAGGAGGTAACGATGGGGAGAGTTTTTAGAGCACGAGGAAACGAGGGGAAAGACTGTCAGACAAAGGAGACAGGGAAGGCCCAGCAGAGAGACGAGAGCGAGAGAGAAAAAGAGAAAAGGTCACCGAGCAGAGAGACAAAGAGAGAGAAAAAGGGGGAGCGACAGAGAAAGATTTAGAGACACGTCGCCATCTTTTAAAAGTTATAGCATGACAAACAAAACTCCCTCTTTCTCCTCCTCCCCTGCACGCCAGACTTACAGCCAGTTGGTTGCCATGGTGGGGTGGGTTGCCCATAGCAACAGCAGGAGGAGTGGTGCCGTGAGATTGACAGCGGAGACAGTTGGCATCAGACTGTCGGTCTGTCCGTCTCCGTGTGTCAGGCTGCTAGGTCCTTGGACGACAGGCTGCCCGGTCCCAAGGGTGTGTTGTCTGTCCGTACTGTATGTCTGTACGTTCTAGAATCGTTGGTCTATAGTTCTGGACCAGAAGTTGGGGATGATCCCCGCATATCTCCTAGGTCCTAGGAGAAAGATAGGAGGAGAAGGCAGAGATTAAAGATAAAGTCATTGTTGGAAAAAGTTGATCACACACATCCCAACAGGCATATTTCATTTACATTATCTGTACTGTCAGCACAGTTAATACATATAAGACATAGTAAACACAAAAACACCCATAAATGGTTATAAACAGCAGCAGCATTGCGAGAGTCGTCATTTTAGTAACATAATAAACTGACCTGTAGTTTATCCTTAGAGGGAAATAAAGTATTATTCATGACTTCAATTAATGTTTATTTTTTTCAAACATTCCCCAAAGCCACAAATAACAAAGCCTCTTACCCGTCTTGTGTCCTGTGATATCCAATTGCTGTGGTCTTCAAAATGATGCAGTTCAGAACGTAATTTAATCCAAATTCTCAGTGAACTGTGTCAATGTCGTTTGTCAATTTCCTCTTTTGTGCTGACTGCAAAAGCATGCTTAGAAGAGAAACTCACGGAAAAGGTTATCCTTTAAAGACCCAAAAATGAAATCCACATATCCAAAGTACTTTTTTCTTTCCTCAATTACTTTAGGTTCAAACGATCAAAACTGCTCCAAAGTAGAACTAATGTCATTGCGCTGGGGAAAGCATTTTGCCTCTTTGTTACTGGCCGCTTGGTTTCCTTTCCCAACAAAACGGATGTGTCCAGTTCGTAAAAGAAAGAAAGAAGCACTGAGAACAGTGAGATGGGTGTAATGGGTTATAAAGGAGGTAGAGAGTGAGGGAGGGGGGGTAGAGAGAGCGAACAGGAGTGATGTGAGGATGATGGAGGGAGCGGAAGGGAGGGGACGGTGGACATTGTGAAGGGTGATAGTTACACTGCAGTACATTGACACTGAGAAATGGCATGCTCTTCATTAGGCGTGTTTAGCACAACACACAAAATGTGATCCGGGCCAGAGATCCACAGATGGCGTCAGAAACAATTCTGCTGAATTGTTATGTTGTGCAACAACTCTCTCTCTCTCTCTCTCTCTCTCTCTCTGTGTGTGTGTGTGTGTGTGTGTGTGTGTGTGTGTGTGTGTGTGTGTGTGTGTGTGTGTGTGTGTGTGTGTGTGTGTGTGTGTGTGTGTGTGTGTGTGTGTGTGTGTGTGTGTGTGGATGCATGTGCATACTATTACGTATGTGTGTGCAAGCAAGTGTGTGTATTTGCTTATCTCTATTAGTATCTTTATTGCATATATGTGTTTATGTATAATGTGTTTGTGTGAATGTGCATTTGTTATTGTTTATTAATACCTTAATATCCTACAATATACCCTACAATATCAATTATACTCAATATATACTATTTTAGATATACGTGCGTGCGTGCGTGCGTGTATATTACATTGCATACAATTCACATACCATAATAGTTGTGAGTTGTGACACAGCACATTTCCACCTATACGTGTATATGCATGTGAGAAAGTACCTTACCTCATGTTTAATTTTCCCAAACTTTGTTGCTCATTTTACGAGTTCCCCCTCCCCCTCTCTCTTCCCCCAGCATTTGCCCTCTCGTTCTCCCTTTCTCCCACTCCCTATATTGTCTTAGAAGAAGGGGTGACATTTAGACAAGCAGGAGAAAACACACCACTGACAAATATTGGAACGGAGGCAAATAAATCAGCAGATAGGAGAGACTGAGGGAAGAAGGAGAGAGAGAGAGAGTGGATGGGTGTAGAAAGGGACACGGGTGTTAAACTGGGGTTAGGGGAGGAGCGTTTAAGGGGCAACAGGGGCACTGTCAGAGATGTGCATTTGAGAAAAATATGAAGCATTTTCTTATGAAAATGGACTTGAGAATGATAGATAGATAGTAGACAGAATTAGACAAAGTACACTTGATATACTTAATTACAAGGGTCACACAACAGAGACACTGTCATAGATTGACTCTACCCAAAGAAAGAGTGAATTATTTTGTAACTTTGAGAGGATGTCACAGTACTTATTTAAAGCCCATATGACTGTCAGAGCAAAGCTCTTGTTAAAATGGGCTCTTCTGCACATGGGTAGTGTACAGTTAAATGGTAAATGGTAAATGGTGCATTTGTATAGCGCTTTTATCCAAAGCGCTTTACATAGATTGTGCATTACATTCACACACACATTCATACACCGATGGCGGAGGAAACCATGCAAGGCACCAACCTGCTCATCGGGAGCAATTAGAGGTTCAGCGTCTTGCTCAAGGACACTTCGACACTAACTCTGGGGGAGCCCCCCAGCCCGGGATCGAACTGGGAACCTTGCGGTTTCCAGTTCACTCTACCCGGCCACTCTACCCCTGAGCCACTGCCGCCCGATCAGGTATGTGTAGAAGACTATGGCTGTAGGTAGACTCAGCCAGAAGGAAGGGGGAGGTATGCTTGAGAAGGGTGATTGAAACTGATAATGACAATATGACGTTTTGGTTTCTTGTTGTGGATGGAAGGGCACAGCTGACAGGTCAGGGTAGAGAGACAGGAAAGGGCAAAGATGGAGGAGAGACATGAGAGACAAGACGGGGATCAGATTGAAACCCGGGTGGGTCCTTGAACTCACTAGGAGCTGGCTGAGCCACCAGGCCCCTAATAATGTTTTCTCTTCTTTTTATTTTTTTGCAGCAAAATACATTTTCCTGAATGAAAATAATAACTAAACTGAACTGTCTGCAATTTTATTTACTTGTAACCCTCGCTCTTGGTCTGTTTCTATTTCTGCAGCCCTTGGTGATGCAACATTTCAGAGGCTCCATAAGACTTCCAAGAATACAATTTATACTACAAGGAAGACTTCAGGCAAATTTTATCTCTCCTTGCACTTATGAGGAAAGCATGTCATGCTCCTTATATCTCCACGAGGAAGGCCATACAGTTCTTCAACCTGTCTTCAAACTTTAATAAAGAGTTTTTCAGAACACAATGAGTGTCCCCAGGCCCCATAAGGTCAACCAACATTGCTTTCACACCTGATTGGAACGATTTCACTCCTCTTTTAATAGCTCATCTGTTGAATCAGATGAGTCAGAGTGGGGC
>NC_137605.1:19293297-19350797 GCF_963280865.1 Gymnoscopelus braueri
GTGGGAGGGGGGATTATTATGGGATGTCTGCCCCCTTTGTGTGTTTGTGTGAGGATGTTAGCTAAGCTCTGCCTCTGAGGCTGGGGGAGAGAGAGAGAGAAGGGGGACGGAGCAACGTGTTTGGGTCATTTTTTTTTTACCTTGCAGATTATTCAGCCTATGGAATATAATCTCTCTAAATAGTAGCAACAGCTGCATGAACAGGTAACACCACAGTTGTAGCCTATTCTTGCAGAGAGGGGGGGAGAGAGAGAGAGAGAGAGAGACCTCAGGACTGCACACACACTACAGTAAGTTTCAATACTTGTAAGTTTTCCCTATTATATTGTGAGTGTCTGTCAACATGATGGATGGGTGTCCCACTGCCACACTTTTCCTTCAATCAGCAAATGTGAAATCAATAACCATTTATATGTCATTATGTGTAGATAATCCTAACCAACTTGTTTGAGCAGGCAGGTGTCCAATTAGCAAGGCTGAGTTATCTGAATCGGGGAAGGAAATGGAACGAGGATTAATATTAATATTCTCTTCTCTTACAGCCCCCCCCCACACACACGCGCGCACACACACACGCGCGCGCGCGCACACACACACACACACGCACACGCACACACACACACACACACACACACACACACACACACACACACACACACACACACACACACACACACACGCGCGCGCACACCTCCCTCCCTTCCTGGACACCCCCACGTCATTCTCCCTCCTCCCTGCCAGAGAGAGCAAGGTTTAAGAGAGAGAGAGAGAGAGAGGGAGAGAGAGGGGATTAATTCTCTTCGCTGGGATATAGAATCAATCACTAAAAAGAAATGTCGGCCAGCGAGGATGAGGACTTCGGGCCGAGAGACTCACTCCTCCACGGTAAGACAGTATTTTTTAAAATAATAATAATACAAAAAAGGTTACATCTCTTTGACTCATAAGCTCGCCTAAGCTAATGCTAGCCGCCGTCGGCCATGATAGATTAGTTTAGCTATAACTTGGTGTTTATAGTTTGTTTACAGTCATTCCAGCGGGATAACCCGGTGCTGCATGGTGTGGAAACAGTGCGAAGTGTCAAACTTTCAGCAACGTGAACGTTGTAAAGGTTGTTAACAAGTTCGTATCGCGGCCGCTGTTGTGTCATTCACGGTGTATGTGCGTGCGTGCATATGCGTGCGTGAGTGTGTGCGTGCGTGCGTGGTGGTGGATCAGCACGCGCGCACGACCATTTTGCTTGCTAAGTTGTGCGGGTGCACGCACAGCAGATTGTGTACTGTAGTGGGTGGTGGTGGTGCACCGTGTCCAGCAGCGTGCAGCAGGGGGAGTGTCAGAATATATATGTGTTTTTGACAGCAATGAATCTGTATCACTTGACAGATGAGGAGGAGGATGAACCGGAGGATGCTGAGCCTGTGGCCGTGGAGCTGCCCAAGAGCAAGAAGAAGAAGAAGGGGAAGAAGAGCAGCCGGGAGAGCAGGAGCAGCAAGCGACAGAGACCCGTCATCAGAGAGGTAGGGAGAGCTGTCATGTCATCATCGACAGGTTGTGACAAGTAGGGTTGGGGATCCGGAACCAGAGGATCCAACGGTTCCGACACATTTGGAACCGTTTCCGGGAACCGTTTTTTATCACACTTGTCAGAGCTGGACTTCACGTCTGCTATACAAAGTACAATACTAGTGGTTCTCAAACGTTTTTAATTTCAAGGACCACCATGACTCTGAGAGTGTTCAAATGGAACCAAATGGACCCGTAAGTACCGGAACCGGAATCGTTAAAATCCTAAAGGATTCCCAACCCTAGTGACAAGTGATGGGTTTCTGTTTGGTCATCATGGCTCCTGAATGGGTATCAGTAGACAATTTATACTACAGTAGCTCAGAATCTGGGAATTTAGTCGTGCACCCTCCCAGATCTTATAACCACGCCGAACCCATACCTAAACTTACCTATCTACCTCGAACCTAATGCCTAAACACAATGTAAAACTATATATACCGAAACTTAACAATCTCTAACATACACATAGCCTTGGAGACCCAACAGTTTTACATCATTTGATTGATGCTCCTAGGCTAGAGCGAGCCTATGTTCTCACTTTACCAGATTTCAGAGGAAGTGCCGTTTGCTGTTTAAGATCCAATTCTGAGGTGATGGTCTTATATAAATAAATACATATTATCCATGTTGTTTTGAAGTGTGCAGTTGCCCAATTTCCATATAAAATCTTACCGGTACTTTAAATTTGACTGACATCCTCAGCGAGAATATTACTGTGCAAGTGTCCCGTTCCTGATCAACTGCACAACTACACCAGCTATGAGGTTTACATTCAGGTAAACGTCATTGCGTCAATGTCACTGCGCGACAGTTTGTCAGGAGTGATTCCATTCAGAATTGGATTTTAGAAAGAATTCAGTGGAGCGGCACTTCCTCTGAAATCTGCTACTGGAAGAAGAATATAGCTTCATTCCAGGACCCAAAATTAAAATTAAGTTAAGTGTCAAACCTTTTCAAACACCCCTGAGTCTCAGGGGTATCCCTAACAATGCCTTAACACAACCATTTTAACGTTATGCCTGAACTTAGGTCAGGTCTATCTGCTTATGCAGTCCATCGTGGGTTATGATACTGCTATGATACTGCAAGTACAGGAGCCACAACGTTTTGTAATTTGCAGTGCCACGCTACACCTTGTCTTGTCAAAAGCTTGTGTCTTTTCCACTTGCCACTGTTGTGAGTAGTTGACAAATGTGGGACGACTTGAGAAGCTCTTATCATTAGATTTTATGTTCGATCATTCATTGACCATGTAAGTGGATGACAGGAGTAGTGTGGCTTAGGACTGGCTAGTTGCAGGTTATGCATTATACAGTTATTTGTCATATCATTTCAAAAACAATAATTCACATACCCCTTCAATTTAATATAATATTCCTTTTTTGTTTGTTGCTAAATTGGTATTATTTTCTTCATCCATCGTATCCTTTTCTATCATTTCTATGATATCATATTTTATGTGTCATTGTAGCTACAGTACATATGCAGCTTCTGTATTGTTTTCACGCTGGATGATTCATTTCATTCGTGTCATATCACTTTGTTCCATCATGGTTGTATCGGGAAATGGGAGAGAGAGCTATCAGTGTACTAATGCTTGTCAATATGCTAGAGGAAAATGGCCTAAAAAGGCTAAACGAGTGTGGGTGAAAGACTGGCTACCCAGAGACCATAGCTGCAAAAGAGGTCAAGGACTTAAACAATGAGGGTGCTGTCAGCTAGCAAGAAAACCTGAATCATTTGTAAATAATGTCAACTGTGAATACAAAAAAAGAGGCGTCCTAATTAGCTAAAGTTTTGGTAATTAGACCAACGGCCACCGACCTACTCGGGAAAGATGCAAGTTGGAAATGCATGCCCCACCCAGTTATGCAATGTTTCATTTATGCACATATTTGGTGATTTCTGTATCTGTCTGTGTTCCTTTTGTGCCCATACATGGAGCTCTCTGATGACATTAGTATATGGCAGGGGTCGGCAACCTTTCTGACATGAAGTGGCATGTTTTTATTTTCTTGATAGTCAGTGTGGCATATGAACATTAATTTTAATCATGACACCACCTGCAAATAAAATATTTCTATCACATTTTGATTGTCCACATATACATTACATTATTTTATTTTTGATCTTCTTATTTTTAAATATTGTCTTTCACATCAGGACATTGTATTGATCATTAGACTTAGTGATCAATCCCTTTTATGCCCATATATGGAGAGTCCCTTTTATGCCCATATATGGATATCTCTGTATCTGTCAGTCCTTGTCCCTTTTATGCCTGATGGAGATCCCTGATGTCATCAGTAATAGTATATATGGACATGTCCCCTTTTGTGCCCATATATGGAGCTGACTGATTTGTTTGCTGATGCGACACATTGAGGTTAGACAACACACTCCCTATTTGAGCGTAGCTGCATTGGGAACTCCTTATATGGTTCTGGCTGAGTCATGGTGACGTGACGTCAGAGGTCTGCCGGACTAGCCGGCGGGCCGTTCCACAGACACTTACAGTAGGCTGGGGTTGCTATTGGCAATCATGACAATCAATTGGCTCATTTGGGTCACGGCCAGAGCTTGGCCAGAACCTCTTCTGGCGGTTCTAGACAACGGCCTATCGCTGATGCCATGACGACACATTTAGGTTAGACCACACACTCCATATTTGGGCGTAGCTGCATTTAGAACTCTTTATATGGTTACGGCTGAGTCATGGTGACATGAGCGTGACATCAGAGGTCGGGCCGGCGGGCCGTTCCACCGACGCTTAGGCTGGGGTTGCCATGGCCAGAGCCATTTCTGGCGGTTCTGGACAACCGCCTATCCGACCGACTCGACGCCGGACACGGCACTCTCTCGGGTCAACTGTAACTTACGTGGCGAATTTGAAGTCGGTCGGTGGAACGGTCTCAAAATACGTGGATTACAGACGTACATGCGTACATAAGTACGTACAGAGATTCCTTGCATTTATTTTAAGATGAGATATGTTGTTGAGTTAAAATCAACCGCTTGAAGTGATATCAACACTCAATAGTCATTTAGTTTGACATCATAACCTATATCATACCAGCGTTTTGTTGCATGAAACTAGCTTCACAGAGTAGAGATGTTTGCAAGTGTTGTGTTTCAGAGGGCTTTACACTATGCTACTGAACAGTACAACTTGGTTTCAGCTAAGTTTCAAGCAACTAAATTTGCATGGAAGTTTCACTGTGTAAAGCCAACCTAACAAACCCAGACTAGCTACCGTGTCAAATACAGACACAAATCAGTCAGTACATTAAATATAACATCCTAAATAATGTAGGTATGGTTAGTTGGGTAGTATACTCCATATTAATATGTTTTTTACCGGTCAAATGAATCATGATAAGACTGCCCATATGTCCTCATCTACATCCCTTGGAAACTGAAACACCGTAGTAGTCAACCTAGTCAACGGTTGGCTAATAGAATCAAAATCAGAAAAGTAAGCAATCTAAAGTAATAATCCTGATTATTTTGCTCAACATTGGGATCAACCTAACCTGGATTAACCTGGATGATTTAGTGCATTCAATTACTTTATTAATTACTATATTTTGTGGAATATTATCAGTTAAGCTTTGTAAATTTAATAAATAGTTTCACTATTTGGTAATCAGCCAGTGTTCTATAATTATTGGTAGTGCTAATTACTGTATAGTAATAGTTAGTTAGTTAATAAGCAATTATGCAGCCCTAATGTGAAATGATCAACGATCAAAACAATCAACAATGTACCAGGTGCAGACACAGCCAAAGTCGCAATTATGTGGGTTCAGATTTGGTTTGAGTGTCTGTGTCACATATCACCTCGTTTTTTCCCTCTCCCCTCTTCTACCTTTTCTTTGTGATGTGAAATGATCCAGCATTGCCACATTGTCCCTGTGGTATTAATAAAGATTCTATCTTATCTTAACCGCCTTAAAAGCAAACCTTTACTCTTTTGTGCTCCTGTCTTGCAGGAGTTGCCAGTTAGTTCCCCAGAGCCCCTGCAAGGAGTGGCGGGAGCAGGGAGGGATGCAGAGGAGGGAGGGGCGCGGTCGGAGAGTGAAGGAAGCGATTACGCCCCCGGGAGGAAAAAGAAGAAGCGTTCCAGCTCCGCCAAAGACAAGAAGAAGGGAGGGGGGGGAGCAGAAAAAGGAAGTGTGTCAAGCTCAAAGAGCAAACGTAAAGATCCTGAGCCAGAGGAAGATGAGGATGAAGAAGAGAGTCAGGTAAGACTGAAGGATAACTTAACTCTGGATGGACAGAGTAACTCTTTCTTGTGGAAACGGAAGTCTCTGGGTTCTGTAAGACAATGGTTCTCAAAGTGTGCACCGGGATGGGAACCCCCAGGGGTCCTTGTGGTTCCAGTGGTTCCCCAGCAAAATGAGGAACAGTTTTAATCTTTAATTTCACTAATATTTAAACGGCTAGAAGTTTAGCCCAAGGAGAGAATGTATAAGAAGAATGACTATTCAGATAATAGGTTTCTCTCTCTCCACTGTTATCTCCCTCCTACAGTATGTACTTTTGTAGAATTATATATTTAATCTAACAATAAAAATTCTCTTATGGGGTCCCTGTTACATCATCGTTTCAAATGGGGATCAGTGGCCTAATACATAATTTGCGGATCCTTGACAAATGTTTGAGAACCACTGCTTTAAGATCATGGACCACTGTGTGACTTTCATGGCTAAAGCTTTGAGTTGAGTAGAATAAACTATAACACTTTATAATGGCTTAATTTTAGTGTATTGCCCTTTTGTTTTGTAGTAGCATTTCTTTTAAATGTAGATGCAACTGTCTGTAGTTCCTGAAAAAGCCCCAAATTTGT
This sequence comes from Gymnoscopelus braueri, assembly GCF_963280865.1. NCBI lineage: Eukaryota > Metazoa > Chordata > Actinopteri > Myctophiformes > Myctophidae > Gymnoscopelus > Gymnoscopelus braueri. The sequence goes on from NC_137605.1 coordinate 19,299,713, forward strand.
TGAGATGTACAGTATAGCAAGCATAAAGTATACACTGTACTATATACTACATTAGTATTTATATTGTGTTTTCAACATCCTTGTTTGTACATGTTGTTTTATTTTATATAGTTACTTATATATTATTTATGTTTCTTTCCATTATATAATGGACATTTATTTTTGATGGATCCAAATATGGGTTATGACGCTTTAATAAGACCAATGGAACATTGATTGCATTCAGTGCATTGACTGATGTGGGCATTGAGTGATAAATGTCTTAAGCTTTAAAAGTGAAATTCCAGCTAACCTCCACAATGTGTCTTCCCCTTCTTCTGCACCCCACCCTCAGCCTAAAAGCTCCACTCAGCTGTTTGAATCGTGGGGGATGAAGGACATCGACCACGTCTTCACCCAGGAGGACTACAGCTCTCTCACCAACTACAAGGCCTTCAGCCAGTTTGTCAGGTACAGACATGTTCCACTCATGTCGAGGTGTTGCAGCTCCTCCTCGCTGGCTAACATTTGATATTAGCGTGTGTTAACGGTTTATTTTTTTCCAAATACCATCAACTGTTAAATCATTGAGTTTCTCCCTAGACGTCGACCATATTCTTGGCATGTACAAATACGAAAGCCCTCTTATCGTCTTCCCCATGCTATGCTTGTAGGCCACTCATTGCAGCTAAGAACCCCAAGATCGCTGTATCGAAGATGATGACCTTGATGATGGCCAAGTGGAGGGAATTCAGCACCAACAACCCACTTAAGGTATTGTTAAACCTGTAGAATCACTGTTGAGTAGGCAGGCGGTGGTTGTGAGGTCTACTTCCTCTAAATAAAGAGCCTGAGGAGGCTACCCTTAGGCTTAATTTATACTTTGACCCTTTTGACCAAAATTTCGTATTTTAGATTGACAGTTTTTTTCAGTTGGCGGGTTTCATAGAAGGAAAGTTGTGTCTCTGACTTTCACTCTATGAATGTCTCTCTCTGACTCTCTGTGTCTCTGATTCTCTGTGTCTGACTCTGTCTGTCTCCTACTCTCTATCTTTGTCCCTGACTCCCTGTATGTCTCTGACTCTGTCTCTCACTCTTTCTGTGTCTCTGATACTCTCTGCATGTCTGAGTGTCTGCGTGTCACTGACTCTGCGTATCTCTGACTCTGTGTGTCTCTGACTCTGTGTGTCTCTGACTCTGTGTGTCTCTGACTCTCTTTCTGTCTCTTTGTGTGTCTGACTCTCTTTGTGTCTCTGACTGTCCCTGACTATTTGTCTCTCTGCGTGTCTCTGACTCTCTTTGTCTCTCTGACTGTCTCTGACTCTGTGTCTCTGACTTTCTCTATGCATGTCTCTGACTCTCTTTGTGTCTCTGACTCTCTGCGTGTCTCTGACTCTGTGTCTCTGACTTTCTCTATGCATGTCTCTTACTCTCTGAGTGTCTCTCTCTGTAGGGCTGTGCCACTGCCAACGCAGCTTTGGCAGCAGCCAACGTGGCTGCGACTGTAGAAAACATGGTCGGGGCAGGGGCAGAAAGCGAGGCAGAGGCTGCCTCGCCTCCCCCCACCACCTCACCTACACCCCCTCCTGCTGCCCCCGCTGCCCCTCCAGCCCCGGCACCTCCCGCACCCCCACTACGCAAGGCCAAAACCAAAGAGGGCAAAGGTAAATGTTGCACGTTGGATGTTGCACATTGGATGTCAGGAATGGATGAATTAATCAAACAAACAAACACAATATGACTATTCTACATGTCCATATCCCTTTCAGAAGATCTCTTGACATGAGACACTTTTGTATTAAAATGTTTTGTATACATTTTCTTTTTACCGTTATAAAATTTTTATTTCCCATCCTCGAAAGATAAAGCAGGGTGAAGGGAGCATACATACCATGAGGACACAGTTAAAGCACAATGTAAAACGAACAAATGTTAGTTAGGATCCATGTCCAAAAAAAAACTATATAAAAAACTATATTTTATGTTGACCTTAATACAGATACTAGTAAAGAGTCCCTCCATAGTGGTTTGTAGGAATGGCCATTTTACTCTGTGTTTTTTTGTGATGTGGGGATGAATGTTAGTATGAACTCCTATCTTCTGGATGTGTTCACTCAGGTCCCAATGCTCGCAGAAAGTCCAAGCCCAAAAACCCACCACCACCAAAACCCAAAGCCAAGAAGGTGGCTCCGCTCAAGATTAAACTGGGAGGCTTCAACAGCAAGAGGAAGCGTTCTTCTGTGAGAATCTAATTATTTCCCTATTATTAATTCTGTTTTGTTTCAGACAGTTCAGAAACGGGTCTTAAAAGTGAGGTTAGAGTTTAGACAAGAGGATGTATGAGACGTGGTCGTGAACCTTTCAGGCACCTCTATAAAGACGCAAACAAAATACTGAACACCATCAAAGGTTCTCACCATTCTCACCATCCTCTCTGACAGAGTGATGACGAGGAGCCAGATGCAGACAGCGACATTGATGACGGGAGCTTCTCCGTGTCGGACGGCTCCAACCGCAGCAACCGCTCCAAGAAGAAGCCCAAAAGTGCCAAGAAGAAGAAGAAAGGTTGGCATGGAAATAAAAAATAAACAAACTCTGATCGCATATCTGCATGCACATACTAAACATACATATCTGTTATTTGGACTCACATATGATACAAGAGAACATAAGTTTAAAGGGATTATAAATTGGGTAGTTGAGTCTGTAAATCCCAGGGGTCTGGTAACATTTTAGTGGTACAGTTGTGTGTGGGTCTTGCATTTACGAAGGGTCTCTTGACCACTTAAACCGGCTATATACTTGTAGATCTTTTATTTTTGCCGAATATTCACCCCAGAATTGGGACGCTAGGAGGGTTCATGTGGTTGAAATGACTATCCGTGTCATATATGTTTCCTGCGTCCAGTGGAGACGGAAGAGGGCGATGGCTACGAGACGGACCACCAGGACTACTGCGAGGTGTGTCAGCAGGGTGGGGAGATCATTCTGTGTGACACCTGTCCTCGGGCGTACCACATGGTGTGTCTGGACCCTGACATGGAGAAGGCTCCTGAGGGCAAATGGAGCTGCCCGCATTGTGTGAGTACCGGAAACCGAATTATTTATGTTTTATGTTTTGTTGTATGGTGGCGTCGCTTGCCGATAACAAGTTATTTCCAAGGGGAAAATGTGGCATGTTTATCACACACACACACACGCACACACACACGCACACGCACACCCACACCCCCACCCCCACCCCCACACGCACGCACGCACGCACGCACGCACGCACGCACGCACGCACGCACGCACGCACGCACGCACGCACGCACGCACGCACGCACGCACGCACGCACGCACGCACGCACGCACGCACACACACACACACACACACACACACACACACACACACACACACACACACACACACACACACACACACTAATGAAGCCTATTAGTCAAAGCAGGGAAATAGTTGGTCTGCATAAGGTATCTGCTTCTGGGCTATTTGTCAATGAAAGAGCATGACTTATATAATATGACCCCTGCTTGTCGTGGGTCATTATAATAATCTGTATTTATGTGGCGTAATTGATTATCCATGTGAGAGGTTCTCGCTATAATTGGAAGTTAATTAGAGTAGTTAATTTGGGCATTCAACTGTTAAGTTTTGTTTTATCATTTGAATGTGGAAAAAGCTCAAGTCACGGTGCTAACCCAGTGGTATCTCTCAGTAAAGTCTTCAGGCCATGCTGTTATTTTTAGCGGGATGTATTTATTTTTGTTCACTGTCATGATTTCACTGAGCTGTATTTAACATAACATGGAACAAGCATCCTCCTGAGGACAAGTAATAGCTCTCGAGTCATTGACACTGAATACAATTGAGTTGGGTCAAGATGGGTAATAGTGTTTTGTGTTGTGTTCAGAATAAATCATTTTTAGATTAAATGCTCCCCTTTAATTGACCGTCTGAGATGATAATTGGCGTTAACCACTTAAACCATAAACCCTATATACTTAGTTGACTGGAGTCCCCCAGGGCTCTATACTAGGCCCCCTCCTTTATTCTTTGCCGGACATAGTAGCTGATATACAAGCCCAGAACGCATCGCAATGCAACGTGACACGTGATCTTGTAGATCTGCGATTTTCACAGAATGTTCGCCCCCAGATTAGGGACTCAAGGATATACAGTATGTGGTTAATTGTAAATTTGACCTTTTTTTGTGGGGGGGGGGGGTATTCTACATGTGCCCTCTTTAGCTCTTTGTCCTTCACTGCTATACCCTGCCACCCCCCCACCCCCTCCCCGAAGCCCCCATTCCCGACTCATGTTCCAGTCTCCCATTCCTAACCACACGCCTTGCTCTCTCCCCCCATCTCCCCCCACCCCCCATTTCCTCTCCTCTGCCCTCCCCTGAACACCCATTCCATTTCTGCGGTACGTGCACGCCCATGCATGCATGCGCGCACACGTGCACGCGTGCCTGCTCTGTTCCCCTCCCCCCCTCCCCGGTGCTTTTGAAACCTCCTCGCACCGACAGCTCCCCCTCCCTCCCCCTCTCTCTCTCGCGCGCGCTCCGTTCCGCATACCTTCCCTGTCTGTGTGCACCCCACTCCCCCCCCCCCACCCACCCCCCGGCTCCACACACACACACACAACGCCCTCTCTCCTTGTTTCAATTGCTATGACTGTCGGCATGTCTGTTAAACGGGTCCAAACATTGCTAGAGCAGTATGGGAAATGACCAAACTAGGTTGATTTGCAGATTATTGTTTGAATTAAAAATGACTGACAGTTTTGTAGATGTGATCTACATTACTGTCTACAGTGAGGTCTTTTTAAAAAGCCACAAGAGTATTTTAGCTCCCTCTGTCTGTCTTTCTCTCTCTCTCTCTCTTTTCCCGTCTCTGTCTTACATGCTATACCTTCCTCCTCCAGGAGAAGGAAGGCATCCAGTGGGAAGCCAGAGACGAACTGCCGTCCGAAGGCGAGGCCGAGGCCGAGGATGAGGACGAGAGGCGAGGCGAGGAGGCCGGCGTGGAAGAAGAGGATGATCACCACATCGAGTTCTGCCGGGTGTGCAAGGACGGAGGGGAACTGCTGTGTTGTGACACCTGCCCCTCCTCCTACCATATCCACTGCCTCAACCCCCCCCTACCCGAAATCCCCAACGGAGAGTGGATCTGCCCCCGCTGCACGGTGAGAGATGTGCACTGGGGCGTGCAAGACTCTAGCGTGCGGCTGTGCTCATGTGGGTGTGTGTGTGTGTGTGTGTGTGTGTGTGGTGGGTGGGTGCCAGTGTTCGTTTGTGCGTGAGCTTGAATGTGCAGTATCTTAATGTGTTTGCCTTTGAGCCTGTGTGCGAGTGTGGGGGCTGCGTATTTGCACGTCTCTGTTTGTGCGCATGAGTGCTCGTGTGTGTGTGCGCGTGTGTGAGCCTTGTATGCCTGTGCGTGTTGGAGAGTGCATGTGGCTTGCAGATTTTCATCTCACGCACGTTCGTGCAGAAGATAAAGAAAAAAAGACAGAGCCTTTCCCTGTGTGTGTGTGGGTGGGAAAACCTGCATGATTTAAGATAAACCGTGCCATCTGTACACTATACATTGAGCTCCTTATTTCCCAATCTGCTGATAATGCCACTGCATTGTATATGTTTACGCAGTCAGTGTCATGTCCTGTGTTTACCCTTCAGAACACTGACGCACATTCCCAGCAGCATTGGTTGATATGGCATGAACAGCCAATGATTTTTTAAATCTGACACCTTAAATTGATTTTCAAAGTGAGATGAAAAAACAACAAAACACAGCAGATCAAATGTATTCTCATTGTGTTCAGTATTTAGAAGATAAACTAGGTAAAGATAAGATACCTTATTGATCCCTGTAGGAAAGAAATTATAACACCGGCAGTGAAGAATAAGATACAACTACAGTAAGAATACAATTGAAGATCAAAATACGACATAAAACAGCAACGATAAAGATCAATTATACAAAAGCTCTATAGAAATCTCTGGCATGTGTTCTCAGTCTGATAATACACTCATCCTGCCTGCCCTTCTTGGCCTTGCAGTGCCCGGGGATGAAGGGCAAAGTTCAGAAGGTTCTGACGTGGCGATGGGGGGAACCTCCGGGCTCTACGCCCGTTCCCCGGCCCGCAGACCTACCGGCCGATGCCCCAGACCCCCCACCTTTGGTAGGACGCAGGGAGAGGGAGTTCTTCGTCAAGTGGTGCAACCTGTCCTACTGGCATTGCTCCTGGGTGCAGGAGCTACAGGTAACACACACACACACAAATTATTTTCTTTAAGCATTTACTATAGAATTAGATTTTTCTTTTTATAAATTGGTTTACACTGTGTGTTGGAATTTTATGAAACTCTTGGGGCATTTTACAATATTTGGATGACACTTAATATGAAGCCCAGCCGTTTACCCTGAAAGTGTTTAATGACAAGACATAAACGTGAAATAAAAGGAAACGATTTGATCAGAAACTAATGAATAAAACCTCTTTGAATCCAGGGGGATATTACGGCTCATTGCCCCTATACAGTATATTGGCGCTGCCAGGAGTAAACCTTTACTAACGAAATCCATTACTTTTAAGGAAATGGGGGGGAAAACCCTGTAGTCCAATTGATCTATGTACTGCAGTTATTATTTAGTCACAAGCTGTGTTTTTGTTGTTGTTGTTTTTTTATTTGTTTTGGGGCTTTTTTATGCCTTTATTGATAGGATAGTAGGTTGACAGGAAATGGGGAGTGACATGAAGCAAAGGCCGTCAGGGCCCGAACCCGTGACTCGCTGTCAGGCTACTTTGGAGCCTAGGTGCCTGGACCGCTACGCCAGCGGTCCGGGCCATCACAAGCTGTTTTTAATAGTTTTCATCCTACTATTAAATAAAGAAACCACTGTCTGGAACTGCATTTTCTCCTCAGTGGGTTGACCAATTGATCAGAACTTGCACATGTGCATTTACCATTGGCATATGAAGAGAGTGACGAAGCAAATTTTTCGCTTTTCCAAAATGCAAGCTGTTTTATTTGCATTTTTGTGAATGGTCCACGCACCTTATGGGATCTGTAGTCATGGTTGCAGTCCCATAGCCTGGATGGGCGGTGGGTGGAAATGACGGGTATGGACTAGTTAGTTAGTTTGTCATTAACTCATTATAGGCGCAAATTGTCAAACATAGCGAAAATAGCAGATGCAAGGTCTACAGTATATTAACAACTATGCATTGGGAACTAATTTATGAAAAAATATGACAAGATAAATATTCCACCCAGCAGCGACACTATACAGTATATCAGATGTTGGGATTGAGATTAAAATGATGCTGACCGTTCTCTCCTGCCCCAGCTGGAGCTGAACTGCCAGGTGATGTTCAGGAACTACCAGAGGAAGACGGACATGGACGAGCCCCCGCTGGTGGACTTTGGTGGGGAGGGTGACGTCAATAAGAGCACCAAGAGGAAGAACAAAGACCCACTGTACGTCCACATGGAGGCCGAGTTCTACCGCTACGGAGTCAAGATGGAGTGGCTGATGATTCACCGCATCCTAAACCACAGGTGACACGCGCGCACACACACACACACACACACACACACACACACACACACACACACAGTGTGTCTGGCACAATGCACAACTATTGTGTGCCCCCTATTTTAGCTGAGCAACTCGGCAAGAAATCTGAGGGATTTCATTCCAAGCCAGTAGGCGTACATGTAGGTTAAACCCTGTATAACCCTGTATACTTAGTTGACCGGAGTCCCCCAGGGGTCTATACTAGGCCCCCTCCTGTTTTCACTCTACAATAAATATCTGCGGTGAATGTTGGCCCCCAGAATAGATTAGAGACATAAGGGTTCATGAGGTTAGAATAATCACGGTGTTAACCACTACACTATCTCTGTAGACGGTTTTTATATTTATCTTTCTAGACTACAATTTGGACTGTTTGCACACTAACACTACTTTATTCTAGGGAAATCTCTGTGGTGCAGGTTAATGAACAGAGCCACTGGATGAGAACAGTCTAATAAGCTCTGTCTAGGTTGTAATTAAACCCATGTTGTTCTATCAGCATTGATAAGAAGAGCAACGTGCACTACCTGATCAAGTGGAGGGACCTTCAATACGACCAGGCCTCCTGGGAGGGTGAAGACATGGATATCCCTGAGTATGATACCCTCAAACAGACCTACTGGAATCACAGGTACATGCATTCCAAGTACAATGATAAACACTTCTGTATCACAAGTAATCCTGTATTTTCACTATTCATATTCTTAGAATTAAATAAAACTGAAATGTAAATGTTATTCTATGGCCATTGTTTTGTTGCTATGAACAGCAACATACGTATATATATGATCAGATGCCAAACTACAATACAAAAATGCTATAGATCCAAAACCAATAGACCAATTATTTGTTTACCAACATTGAGACTGAACACACAGGTGATTGTTTCATGCAATCATTTCCCAACATAGGGTGCGTTTGGAAATACAGCAATGAGCGCACTGGCCAATACAAACTAATAGGAGAGTGCGCTCAGGTGCGCAATTTCCGAACGCACCCTCGGTGCTGGACCTGCGCGCGCAATACTGGTTCTTATCGCTTGCAACCAGTGTGACGTCGTCTGTTAAGGGGTCTATAATGATAATTGTTACGACCACCTGTCTAGGGTAGGGGAGGTGACATAATAATGGAGGACAAAGTCACTTAAAAAATGAATTGATTTTATTTTCCTTTTTTTGTGCAGAGATTTCAAACTCTTTTTGTATAAGTGCAGAAACTGCAGGGTGCCGGTTTACAGTTGCAAAAACTTCTACCTAATAAAAAAAATTACCCCCTAACCTAAACCTAACCAAAGAATAATATACAATTGCTAAACGTACTTACCTAACTAAAGAATAAACAGGGTAAGGAAACAACAAGAAACAAATAAGGAAGTGGTTAAACCAAATAAAAAGACCAAACACCCCTACAAGGCGAGTGAACAGATGAATACAATAATGAATGAAAAGGTGCAAATATATACAGAATAACTCTCAACTCAATAATACGGGTCAGAAAACAACAGGTTTAACTATAAGGTAACTGAAAATCAAACAAAGTAACTAAATGAGTCAAAGGTAACGGAAGGTCAAACAAAGTAACTGAAGGACAACGGAGCAAACAGGCTACATGGGTTCGGGGAGACAGAGGGATCGAATCTCTGCTTGCTCTTTCAAATGAGAGCGACCAGTCCCCATGGCTGGTCAGGACAGAATGAGCTTTTGTAGGTGAGCTCCAGAGAACAGCCAACCCTGGCTGGGGCGGAGACAGAGGGGCGACGAATAGAAGCAGGGGACAGGGCCAGAGGCTGGACCTGTCAATCTGGACAACCTGAATGCAATCAGCCACTTCACACTCACACCAGCAATCAGCGCCACACCCAGTCGCACAGGATTCACACCAGTCAAGCAACAATATAACACAGGCCACAAATAATACCACAATATTCCAAAACATCATAATTATACCAAAATAAACCAAATACAAATATATCATAATAAATACAAATACGGCTGGCCGTAACAATAATGAATAATCACAATATGCTATTAGTTGAACTGGATAGCAGTGCAAAACTATTGTATGTTCTGTATGTGTGTCATTCTGTCTGCAAATATGTCCACCAGAGGGTGCTGAAAACGGCAAAACAAACTCAGGCAGGCTGAAACACCGCTATGTGGCTCAGCTACACACACCTCTAGTTTGCTTTATTATTATTAATGCATTGCCCACATCTTTTTTTTGTCAACCTCTCTTTTCCTCTGTCAGAGAGATGATGATGGGTGAGGAGGGCAGACCCGGCAAGAAGCTAAAGAAGCTGGTCAAAGACAAGAAGCTGGAGAAACCCCCGGCCAACCCAATAACTGATGTAAGACTACATCTGAAACAGTCCTGCTGCTGCACTAAATGCTAGAGACCAAACATTCTCCACACTAGCAAAAATCACAAATTGGATGGAATCCAGATGCGATCCTGGCTTCAAGGGTTAGGGTTCATGCAATTATTATTCCTCCCTCTATGTGACAGCTTGTCACATAGAGGGAGGAATAATTATTGCAATATACTGTATATAGACAGACATAACATCAGGGCTTTAAATCCAGCTAGCGCCCTGCGTCGCGCATCCTCCTCTCTCTCTCTCTACGTCCTATCTGCCTCTCTTAACTGTCAACATAAAACGGACATAGCTTTAAGAATAGTGTTTTATACATACAGTAAAACTACATGTTTTTCTCTTCTTTTCCAGCCCACCATCAAGTTTGACCGTCAGCCTGACTACCTGGAAACCACAGGGGGGACCCTGCATCCGTACCAGCTGGAGGGTCTCAACTGGCTGAGGTTCTCCTGGGCCCAGGCCACAGACACCATCCTGGCAGACGAGATGGGTCTGGGGAAGACGGTGCAGACTGCTGTCTTTCTCTACTCACTGTATAAGGAGGTATGGAGCTGCGGGGGTTGTCAATGTGTATGCAGTGGGTTCGCTGGATTCCTGCCACTGGAGCAGTACTTCTCAGCCCTTTTCATTTCAAGGACCCCTAGTTTGATATAATAATAATAATTTGTATATAATAATATGAACTAGAAAGTACTGTTCCTGAAGAAACAGTGTGGGATGAATGTTGATAGTATCACACTAGAAAGTACTGTTCCTGATTAATTCTGTCTTACCTATTTATATTACATAATGTGATGTCACGTGAAGCTTGATCAATCCAAAAACGGGCGGAATAATAATAATGATAACTAGTGAAGATAACATTAGTGTGATCGCTAAAGCGATCCCGCAATGATCGCTAAAGCGATCCCACAACTAGTGAAGATAACATTAGTGTGATCGCTAAAGCGATCCCACAATAATGGAACATTTACCATTCAAGTATCCCATTATTTATTATTCGGTGTATTGGTTAAACATAACAATAATCAATACTAGAATAACTGGAAATTGACACATTTTGTATAATTTATTGTTGTTTATTTCCCATTTATCAAGATTAAAGCAAATGTTCCTCCAATCCATAAGAAACAACAGCACTGCAGAAAAAAGTATCATGTTGCTTATACAGTAGTTGTATCTGTTTTGTAACTACTCAAGCCCTTGTCATACGATGTAGTCTGGCAGGGAAATGAGCTGATCTACATGGTTCGATGTGTTGTGAGCTTGTAGATCAGCTAGTGTAAAGAAAGATTGTACTTATAATTTCTTTATTAAGGGTTACAATGACATGACTAAAATAGGAGGCCATGGGGTGAAAGTGGGTAAACGACAACGATTCAGACTATCTATCTATCTCTATGTAGAACTTCCTCTGCATCACACCTAACACTGTGTGTCCTCTGACCCTGCTTCAGGGTCACTCCAAGGGTCCGTTCCTGGTGAGCGCTCCCCTGTCCACCATCATCAACTGGGAGAGAGAGTTTGAGTTGTGGGCCCCCGAGTTGTACGTGGTGACTTATGTGGGGGACAAGGACAGCAGGGCGGTGATCAGAGAGAATGAGTTCTCCTTCGAGTGCAACGCTATCCGCGGAGGGAAAAAGGCCTCCAAGATGAAGGTAACCCCAGGATCACACTGAGGGTCTTTACACACCTGGGGCGTGACAAATAAATGATAAACAAGTATTTTGCATCAAAATTATATTTGTGTTGTTGATGCCTCATTCATACTGGTTGGTGCCTTTATTTGCGGTGATAAATCGACATTGTTCTGAATACAAATGTTGCTTATAGCTCTGTAATACTTTATGTCATGTACATATGACACAAACAACAAAAAGAAAAAATATATTTACGGCTGAATTAATCACATGACGAAACGCCCCTGGTGTGTACTGTGTAAGGACCTTTATTCTGTAATGCATTTATGTTGTTGTAAATTTAAAGGGTTAGTTCAGATTTTTTTTGTATTTTCTGTAGGAAATACTTACCATTAATGTAGTGGTTGCAAAGGTATTAATAGATTACCTGAGTCCCGTGGTCAGAGTTATGGTCTGTTTCTGATAAATATGAATGTAGTTCCGGTAGATCAGTAGATTTGGTGGGGGCCGCTCAATAAAAATAAATTAATTAAAAAAACTAACGTCATTTGTATTGTTGACCTATTTCTACCATATAGAGCAGGTTTCGTTCAATTTCGACCCCTCTGTCGCATGGTACTATTTTTTGTGTCATATATTTTGTGCGTGAGTAGGCTGCCGCGGCGCAGTGATTCTGGACACAAACATTAGTACCATGTGACAGAGGGGTCGAAATTGAACGAAACCTGCTCTATATGGTAGAAATAGGTCAACAATACAAATGACGCTAGTTTTTTTAATTAATGTATTTTTAATGAGCGGCCCCCACCAAATCTACTGATCTACCGGAACTACTTCATATTTATCAGAAACGGACCATAACTCTGACCACGGGACTCGGGCAATCAATTAATACCTTTGCAACCACTACATTAATGGTAAGTATTTCGTACAGAAAATACTCAAAAAATCTGAACTAACCCTTTAATGTATACAGTCATCATTATTCAGTATAGCTATATTCAACTAAACTGAAATTTTGAAGGAAACTGTTACATTTATATCGTACACTCATATTAAAGCTGCAATCCGTAAGTTTCATGTCCTTCCCAGAATTCGAACCCAGCTCCCCAGTGCAAATGTTTACTGTTGAACTATCCATTTGAGTTTCATGCAATACCTCTTGTCAACCAGCAGTGGTCCTACCTGACCACATGAGTTACATTTCTTAATAGAAGAGCAGTTAGAAGAGTGTTAGTTATATTATTAACATATTGTACAATACAGATTGGTCAAAATCATGTTTTATAGGCTTCATACGTTTGTACGAGAATAGGGACTCATGAGGTTAATTATGCAGTTGTGCTGTGATGCTGAATGCTTCCCTGTCAGCCAGGTTATGACCAAAACTTGACTCCCTCTTTCTTTGGACTTTACAGAAAGACTGTCAAGTCAAGTTTCACGTCCTGCTGACCTCCTACGAGCTGATAACCATAGACCAAGCTGTGTTGGGCTCCATCGACTGGGCCTGTCTGGTTGTAGACGAGGCTCACAGACTCAAGAACAACCAGTCCAAGGTGTGAAACACACGCATGCACGCACACACACACACACACACACACACACACACACACACACACACACACACACACACACACACACACACACACACACACACACACACACCATTTAACCCTGACGTTCCTGTTTCGGCATGTCATTATAGGCAGACCTTTTGAAAAGGAACATTTTGGGGGTGGGGGGAATTATTAGTAGAAATTATGTCGTTTTATTGATCAGAGATTAATTTTTCTGAGAATTAAACCACACTTTGGATGTGTGAACTTAATCTTTAACATCTGTCTGTCTCTTGTCTCTCTTTCCATTTGTGGTCAGTTCTTCCGTATATTGAACAACTACCCCCTGCAGCACAAACTGCTGTTGACAGGAACACCTCTACAGAACAACCTGGAAGAACTTTTCCACCTGCTCAACTTCCTCTCTCCAGTGAGATTCAAGTCAGTAATGCTCTACTTTCCCTGCCTGTTCACATCACACATGCTTGCATTACTAACTCCTTTTTATAAAGGAATCATTCAACCAAAAATGACAATTCTCTCAATGTCTATTCTCTCTCATGACATTTGAAACCTGTTTGTCAGAGTTCCAAAAAGTGCAAATGAAGACTTCTGAAATGAAATAATGGCACTATGAGTAGAAAAGACCTACATTTATATTATTTAGTGTAAATAATGTATTTATGTTTATCAATGGAACATAGATACCAGCGCAGATCCGTGCGCAGTAGTCAACTTTCGATAGGGCTCATGTGTGATTTATCACACAGGTGTGTTTCAACTGGCATGAGAGTGAGTAGATAATGGCAGATTTCTTATGTTTTGGTGAACTATTCATTTAATGCTTAGACTTAGATGTGATATGAAATTTCAGTGCTATTTTCCTATACAGTATGCTATACAAATAAAGTCTCGACATTCAGTTTAACATGATTATGCGATTTTTTTAAACAATCACACGTTTGTCCATGACCTCTTGTACACCTACCCGAAATTGTCGCCCGACGGTGTGTAATTAAAAAAATTAGAATCCAGTTAGTTTTTCAGACCAATAAAAAAAACCTGCATCGGTCTCTGTGTGCAAGGGCCTTTAGTCGTGTGCCCCTGCCCGTGCCTAGTTTTCATTATTTCCCCTATCTGTCTGCAGTAACCTGGAGGGTTTCCTGGAGGAGTTTGCAGACATCGCTAAAGAGGACCAGATCAAGAAGCTCCATGACATGCTGGGACCTCACATGCTGAGAAGACTGAAGGCCGACGTTTTCAAACACATGCCCACCAAGACTGAGCTCATCGTCCGAGTGGAACTCAGCCCCATGCAGAAGTGAGTTCATTACGAGGGAAAGGGGTTTAGCAGGGTTCTCAAACATTTTAATTTGAGAGGGTCCATTTGGTTCCATTCTTATTCTCTCAGAGTTACAGACCTGTAAGGGTCAATTTAGAACCTCCCACAAGGAACCCTGAGGGTCCCTGGACCCCACTTTGAGAACCACTGTTTGAAAAGTGCTTTAGTGAATACAAGAAACGTAAATGCTGTTGTAATGGTCATTGTTTATTGCTTTTTTCAGATCAGGATCCTCTAAATGTAATTGCTAAATCTTTTTAAGTGTCAGCGAGGCACTCTCCTCTGTACTTTATTTACTGAAACAGATGATAAGAAAGCTGTATATAAGAGATTGACAGAAAGGGGACAGGAGAGAAGGGATGTCGTTTTCTCCCTCACATTTGTTGACATTTTTCTCTCTTGATTGTTGTGACCCAGGAAATATTACAAATTCATTTTGACACGTAACTTTGAGGCCTTGAACACCCGTGGAGGAGGAAACCAGGTGTCTCTTCTCAACGTGGTGATGGACCTCAAAAAGTGTTGCAATCACCCCTACCTCTTTCCTGGAGCTGCACTGGTATGACCCACACCCATCACCAGCCATAATAGCTATCTTATGGACATTCCTTATTGTTAATATGAGTAATTTGGTGATGGCCTTGTAACTATCACATCACCCTTAATCACAGTAACGACTGCCTTCTTGCATATTATTCCTTTACTGGGTTCTGTGTAAGACATTTATAGCATTTCTGGGGAGCAAATTTAGTTCCATTTCATAAAATGTGGGGGGCACGTATTATAAAGTTGTTACTTATACTTATTAAAAAATATGAAAAACATGTATTTATATTTTTCTTTATTACCAAGAGGAGCTGCCTGATGATAATTTGTGTGCGGAAAAAATCAGGCTCTGTGTGGCAGGGACTTAATTGTGTTAAACTAAATGTTAAAACGTAAACGTTGAATCCCGTACAAACACTTGTTCCTGTGTGCAGGAGGCAGCAAAAATCCCCAACGGCATGTACGAGGGCAATGCCCTGACCAAGGCGTCAGGGAAACTGACGCTGCTTCAGAAGATGATGAGGAAGCTGAAGGATGGAGGACACAGGGTGCTGGTCTTCTCCCAGATGACAAAGATGTTGGACCTGCTGGAGGACTTCCTGGAGAACGAGGGATACAAGTATGAGAGGATTGACGGAGGAGTGACCGGAGCCATGAGGCAGGAGGCCATCGACCGCTTTAACGGTAAGACGTGATGGACGGAAGTTGTCAAAATATTGTCCAATTTTTGGGGGATTTTGAGCAAGTGATTATTTTATGTGTGGCATTCCGTTTTTTTACAGCATGGCTCTGCAGGAGTCTAGCCTATAAGACATTCAGTCTGTCTGTCAGCTAATTTCCCAAACCACTGGAACGAGTGCCAAATTTCTTGTAGACACTGCCAGTAGGCCACAGAAGTTCCTCCACTTTTCACATATGTTTTACTTTTTGAAATATTTCACTTTAATTTCATAATAGATTTTCAAGGGGGCTCTGATCCGTCTACAACCTTGTACCTCGCGGCCAACCTTGTACAACCACAGGTTGCACAAGGTTACAAATCCGAGTAACCTACAAGTCTTAGATCCACATTAAAGGAGAGATCCGGACATTTTAAGTGTTATCTTTGATGTGTCGCTAATCACTCACCATCATTGAAATGGACGTTGAGTTATTCCAGAGAGTCCCGTATCATGCAGTCTGGCGACCCCCTCCGTGGCATAATGGGAGCCCGTGTAAGAGTGAAATTCGTCTATTATAACCGATGCAAAGTTATTTTTTTCTCTACTACTGCTCATTGTGGAGTCTCATGATACTCAAACATGCACTGAAAGTCGTGCACGAGTTATCATTCGTGCAGAACTAGACGACGCTGGTTGCTTACTTCTTCCACAGAACCTGGCGTCTGTGGAAGAAGTAAGCAACCAGCATCATCTCGTTCTGCATGAACGATAGCTCGTTCGCGACATTCAGTGCACGTTTGAGTATCATGAGACTCCACAATGAGCAGTAGTAGAGAAAATACTAACTTTGCATCGGTTATAATAGACGATTTTCACTCTTACACGGGCTCCCATTATGCCAACGGAGGGGGTCGACATATTGCACGACACGGGACTCTCTGAAATAACTCAACGTCCCTTTCAATGATGGTGAGTGATTAGCGACACATCAAAGATAACACTTAAAATGGGCGGATCTCTCCTTTAAAGCCTCCATGTGGATCCCGAGTTCCACTTGATTAGATTTTTTTTTCAATGGATGCAATCTCACGGATAACTTTGAAAAATGATCACCTGTTTGCCTCCTCTCTCGACTGTAATTTTCAAGTAAAGCATTATTTCTTTCTCCCCTCTGTGTTCTCTCCCCTCCCCAACACACAGCCCCTGGTGCTCCTCAGTTCGCCTTTCTCCTCTCCACCAGGGCCGGCGGTCTGGGCATCAACCTGGCTACCGCTGACACTGTCGTCATCTATGACTCTGACTGGAACCCTCACAATGACATCCAGGTACACAGCCGGACAGACTGACCAAGAAGAGCCAACACATTGCATTTTATAGGCTGAGGGACACATCCCAGTTTTAAGAAGACGTTTAAGAAATGAGCAAATGACATGTAGAGATGAACGACGGATGCTTTCTCTCTGAGTGTTAATAAATGAATGGGACTTAAACTGTAAAGAAATAATCATGTTACTGAGTATAGCTTAGTGGTAAGGTGAAATTATGCTAGTGTTGTTGTAATGTACACTGTTCATTTGATATAATCATGTAGACTTGATATCACTGTCATGTCATGTCAGAATGTGCACATGTCACTACCAGCTGATAGCCAACATGTGACACTGTTACAGGCTGATAAAGTCTCTCTCTCTCTCTGTTTTTCTCTCTCTCAGGCATTCAGCAGGGCCCACCGTATTGGACAGAACAAGAAGGTGATGATCTATCGCTTTGTCACCAAGGCCTCTGTAGAGGAGAGGATCACCCAGGTGAGTGAAACAAACTGACTGAAAGACACATGGAATTATCTCTGCTTTTTCTCTCTTCCATGTCGAGTTCCTTAATTCCAAACTGGTCATTTAACCACATGAACCCTACAGTCCGTAATTCTGGAGCTAACGTTCTGTGGAAATAATCGATCTATAAGTTCATTTGCGTCACGCTGTGAGAGATTTGGTGTAGAGGGGAAGAAGGAGTGGACATGGTATACAGCCCTGGGAGACTCTGCTCAATGAAGTATATAGGGTTTAAATGGTTAATGTGTGCTGGAATTTGTGAGTACATGTTCCTTGATGGATCAAAACTCCCTCATTGGGCCAATAAACACTACTGGTCTTCTATGTAAGGCTTTATGCAATAATAAAATGTGCATATTAATGAAATCAAAATTCAGATTTCATTTGCTTTTTGATTATTTTTGTGTTGTAAAATTGCCCAATACTTAACTGTACTGTGTAGACACACATTACTGAAGGGTTATCTGTGGCACAAACGATCCCTCTCCTCCCTCAGGTTGCTAAGAAGAAGATGATGCTGACCCACCTGGTGGTCAGACCTGGTCTGGGCTCTAAGACCGGCTCCATGTCCAAACAGGAGCTGGACGACATCCTCAAGTTTGGCACAGAGGAACTCTTCAAGGATGAGCTGGGACTCATGGGTGAGTCCACTTATTATCAACAGCAAGGCTGTGTTCTTGTTCAGTCAGAGGGCCCCTGAATTAAATGTTGGACAGAATCCTCAGTGTAGAAATTAAGTTTTATATAATTATTTAGTTTATTTAGTAATCAGACACAGAATAAAAGCACATGTATAAAATATAAAATGCGGTGATTAATAAAAAACATTAAGGGGATCAAATAATACATAATAATATTTTAAATGATGGAAAGGCCTTTTCGATAAAAGTAACTTTTAAGAAGGGATTTGTCTTTGTCTTCAGCCCCAGAAACAGCCAGCTGCTTCCTACCTTAGTACCTCAGGCTGCACACAGGCTCGTAAGGGGTTAATAACCTTTTTTTAATATCCATGTCCTGTTCACATGTCTGTCTGTCAGGAGACAGCAAGGAGGATGACAACAGTGTGATCCACTATGATGACAAGGCCGTCGACCGTCTTCTGGACAGAAACCAGAGAGAAGTCACCGACGACACAGAGATACAGAGCATGAACGAGTACCTCAGTTCCTTCAAAGTAGCACAATATGTGGTCAAGGACGAGGAGGAGGAGGTATGTGTGTGTGTGTGTGTGTGTGTGTGTGTGTGTGTGTGTGTGTGTGTGTGTGTGTGTGTGTGAGCAAATGTTTCTTATAAGAGTGTGTGTGTATATACGTGTGTGTGTACTGTATATGCCATTCATTAATCGCTTCATATTTATTTGTACCTTTGTTTACATTTTATCCAATGTGATTGAAATGCATTTCATCGTAAAATATTTGTCTCAATGTTTGCTAAAAAAACTGGGTGGTTAATAAGTCATGGACATTTGAATTTCGTTCATAAAATCTAACTAATTCTCCAGGAACTATTTCGGTTAGACTTTTCAAATCAATCCATGCTTTAAAGTGCATTAAAACTCATTGGCTTCCTTGGAGACCAAACAAACCATGGTATGCTTTGTAAAATGGCCAGATAAAGTATATGGTGAGGCATAGTCAATAATAAGCTAAACATTCCAGACCACCAGTATGGTCATTTAAGCAGTCTCATCTCCATTCAAGTTAAAAGTACATTTTTCAAATGTACACCCAGGTTCTGGGTATGCGCTGCATTTCTAATGAGAAATTATCCACATCTGTGTTGCGTGGCATGATCTTCTCCAGGAGGAGGAGGTGACGCGGGAGGTGATAAAGCAGGAGGAGAGCGTGGACCCAGACTACTGGGAGAAGCTACTGCGGCATCACTACGAGCAGCAACAAGAGGACCTTGCCCGCAACCTGGGCAAGGGCAAAAGAACCCGCAAGCCTGTCAACTACAACGACGGCTCCCAGGAGGACCGAGGTATAAGACGGGGTACAGAACAAACGCTCATCACGAACCTACACTTAACCTGTGCTCTACATCAGTGGTTCTCAAACTTTTTTAATTTCAAGGACCCCCATAACTCTGAGAGTGTACAAGAGTGTACATTTGTACACTCTCAGAGTTACAGACCGGTAAGGGCCCATTTGGACCCCCCCAAGGAACCCTGACGGTCCCTGGACCTCACTTTGAGAACCACTACATCCCTGCTGATGGTCTGTGCTGGAATGGAGCTCGAGTGTGTGTGGGTGTGTGGGTGTGTGTGTGTTTATGTGTGTTGTACTGTGGTGGGTTAATTAGTACCTGAGTACCTTCTTTTATTAAATGTACAGCTGGTCATGGCCAGGTGTACTTTGTGTAAAAATGCAGTGTAGTTATGCCTTTAATGATTGTTCCCTTTACGAAATATTTCACGCGGATGCATGTTAAAATGCTCTGTTAAATTTTTTAAAGCAAATAATAAAATTGACTCTTGACAGGCAACAGTTGAGTGCTTAAATTGCTTCATCATAAATTATCCTTATATCTGGTTAGGCGTGACAATGGTAAATCTTGCGCTTGTAGAGAAATTGTCTTGGTACTTCTGGAGTGGCACAATTACTGTATGTTAATTTTAACGTAATAGTGCAGTACCCCTTATTTGTGGGCGACTGCTGTCATTCACGGGCGACAATGTCATCGATGTGATGCCAGTCAGCTAAAAACATCATGAACATGGCATAACCTAAGTGCATCTGAACGTTTCATAAGTGCAACAGTTGTCAAAATAGTTTGCATAATTTATTTATGGCAACTTTTTGGGCATGTGAGATTATGCACCTTTTGTTATAGCGATGAAAGCCTTGATGTTACTGGGTGAAATGTTCATGTTGGCATGGTACTGTAAAGGCCACGCCTCAGTAAAGTGAGGGAAGTCTCATGAAAGCAGAGTTCTCCTTTATTTTTGACCGTTACTTTACCTTCCCTGTATGGCTTTATGTTCCCTTTTGATGATGAGTGTTCTGTGACTCCTCTTAGATTCTGTTATGTAGCAAAAGCGCCCCCTTCTGTCTAGAAGTTAGGTTGTCAAATGTTTTAACAATACACAAGATTGGACTCAGGTGGTTTATTGGCCATGTATGCTTGCATGTCTGTATGTTTACACAAAGGCAAGTAGTACTGTTATGATATAACTGTTATTCTGTCTGTCGGTCTGTCTGTCTGTCTGTCTGTCTGTCTGTCTGTCTGTCTGAAGATCTACGTTTTGTCTAGAGCCAGACCCATATTTGACTTTTTTGATGACATTCATTGGTGTCGGCAGTTATGCAGCCGATGTGTGTCGAATGTCAAATAAGTATAATAAACAAGCCTGAGGCTGAGCTGCCGTTCAGTTCATTTGTGTAATTATATTTTATTTTATTAACAATGTATTTTTGTTTGTTTTTATTTGATGTTAAGTCAAGTTAAATGTTCTCAAATATAGAAACTTTGAATTTTCAAAATGATCAGATCCTACAAGTTACAACAAGCATTTCAAGCTTGTAGATCTCTAATAGATTTTTTGAAAGTTTCACCTATAATGACTAATGACCAAAATAGGGATGCGATTTCAAATTGGTTAGAAAATGTTGCACTTTTGACAAAATATCAGTACTCGGTGGGCGAGGAGTCTCCAAAATCGGGATAGGCATTGGACCCAAAAATCTGTATCGGTCGGGCTCTAGTTTTGTCCTGAACCAGCACATTTCTCTCATCCTCCTTACTGTCTTGTATTGTTTACTTAATCATCTCTCTATCGACACCTCTCGTCAGATTGGCAAGAGGATCAGTCAGACAACCAGTCAGATTACTCTGTGGCTTCGGAGGAGGGAGATGAGGACTTTGATGAGCGGGCTGAAGGTAAGAGTGTGAGTGTGTGTGTGTGTGTGTGTGTGTGTGTGTGTGTGTGTGTGTGTGTGTGTGTGTGGGGGTGTGTGTGTGTGTGTGTGTGTGTGTTAGGGCATTCACGAATAGTGATTTTTAGCATTCGAATTATTCGACCTATAAGTATTCGAATATTCGATTAATCGATTTGATTATAAAAAATTAAATAATAAAAAAATTTAAAAAATGTTTTTTTTTTTTTTTTTTTTTCAATGGCATTGATGACTCGACTCAAGGAATGCGAGTTGATGTCACACCAGAGCTCACAGCTGCATGTCTGCTGTAGAAAAGACACTAAAAAAAAAAATCTAAAAAAAAATATATATATATATTTTTATCGAATAATCGAATAGTGGTTTGATAGTCGAATAGTCGGTTTGATATTCGAATATTCGAATATTCGACTATTCGGTGAATGCCCTAGTGTGTGTGTGTGTGTGTGTGTGTGTGTGTGTGTTCGTTACAAAAAATTGCTATTCTAAAACTTTGCCGTCTTCACAAGCATAGTAATAACGTGAGTGTGCTCATAATGTCGAATAATGGTCTTAACAGAAAGTTGCATGTGTGTGCTTGCTAACGCACAGTATGTATGGGCTATTTAGATGGAATTGCTAGAAATTGCTCTTTAATGCTGATTCGAGATGAATCCTTAGGAGCTGAACAGCGCTGATGGGAAAATCACATGATTGTGGTTCTGATTAATGCAATGGGGAATGCAAACATCGCAGATTGTTCATAATGGTCACTTCTGCACTGACTTTTGCATAATGTATATCCAAAACCATGTACAGCTGCATAGTTTAAGATTATGCAAAGAGAGTACACGTTATATAGCAATGCAAAGTACTGTAGTGCAAACGGATACCCATTGTTGCGACAGGGATGTACCACTACATCAAGAGTGAACTTCTATTCTCTTCGCTCTGATTGCTGCCTACTGACATGGTTTAAACTACTTCTACAGACTTATCAGATTCAGACGACAGCTATGATATCCTCACCGACATCAACAACAGCAAGAACGTGGCAAAGACCATGTGTACCTGCACCCTCTGCACAGTCAGAGTAGAAAAGAGAAAGTTAAACAAAGAGAGGAAGGAAAAAGCAAAGAGACAGAAGAGAAAGGCAAAGAAAGCAATGAAACAGATGAAAATTCGAGAAAAGATGTTGAAAGGTCTTCGTTGTTGAAACCCTTGTGTAGTACCGGCCTGACCACTGTTTATGTTTTGTTTTTGAATTTGTATTTGTAATATCAAATAATATCAGAATGTTCAGAACAGCTTGTATTGCCATATCCTCCTAGACAGGTTACAAGAGGAAGGCAAAAATGTAAATGAGAGATTGGAGGAAAATGTTAAAGTTCTTGTTCAAGTGAACTCTTATTATTGTACTTTGCAGAGGCTTTGCACTTATAATAATTCATTATTTGCACTAAAGTTGCCTAATTCATTGTTTGCACTTAAGTTACCTCAGTTAAAAAATGTGGCTGGGTCATTTGGATATGCCTTTGTCAGTGAATTTTGTAAAGCAATTTGATTTCCAGATTTTATTTAATTTTTCTATTGGCCTGTCATTAATAATTGTAAAAAGAAATAAAGCTTTATTAAGTTCACAAAACCACGCTTTCAGTGTAAATTGTCCTGAAAGTGTTGTCACAACAACAGAAGCATTTAGTTTGTGTGGACAGTGAGGAGACGACTTCAGCAGGAGTGTGACCTGATGAGCAGTCGTAAGTCTAACATCTTCACTGAAGAATCGTTATAAAGTCCTGATAACATTTAACTGAGCAAATATCGAATTTGATGATGACACGGAAACTATTTTTGGTTTCAATTGGCATGTTTGTGTGTGTAGGTGGTGTTGTTGGTGGTGGTGGTGGTGGTGGTGGTGGTGGTGGTAGTGGTGGTGGGGGTGATTTGAGTATGTTCTGAATCCCTCATGGGCTGAGCTATGTGTGTGTATGTGCATGTGTTGGCAGCTGGTTCTCTAACTCAAGACCCAAAAGAAATATTGGACGTTTGCCCGGGACCTAAACTAGTGAAAATAGCAGAATAGCAACGCGTCGCTTCATGTCGCGTTGTGAGCTTGTAGATCTGCTATTTTCACTACTTCTTAAATTTTTTTTAAAATGTATGGACATTTTTGATTGTTTGGTATTTATTTATTAAATACTTTAGAAACATGTTGGAATGTTTTGTTTTTGTAAAAACTTTTTGAAATGTTTTGAAATAATATGAGTAATATTGTTTTTAAATGTTGAAATGGAAAAAATAGGATATTTACTCGCAACCCATAAAAATTAGTCGGCGACCCAAACATGGGTCCCGACCCACTGTTTGGTGAAACAGTGCTCTAATTGAGGTGTGAACCTCAGATGTGGCTAACCATGTCTTTCTCTTTCTGCTAGCCAACGCCCGCAGGCCCAACCGCAAGGGGCTTAGGAACGACAGGGACAAACCTCTGCCTCCTCTGTTGGCCAGAGTCGGTGGGAACATCGAGGTGAGTCTCCCACCTGCTGCGGTTCTAAATCACATCTAACATTATATTCCTTTTTTTAACTTTTCACCTTCTGTAGTTAATTTACTTCTTCCTTTACTATTTGATGTGGATCATTTGACTGCTCACCCCTTGATTAATATTATTTTTACATTGTACTAGTCTTACTCCACTGGAATTGGTACATGCACGTGCACATTTTAATCTATAATTTTACCATTTCAACCTTTTGCATTTTAGTCCCACTAGTGGCAGTGCTCTAAAGATTGCAAAGTCAATGTTCCCAAATTTCCACTTGAACACAAATGATCTTTAAATCTAATGGTGGGATTGCCCTGAAACTTGAGTGCATTCATGCTATCTGGAGGATGAAGCCTACTGATTTGGTGACTGGAGCCACCAACTTGCTGGTTGAAGCCCTGGGCCACAACCACTCTGCTTTTTCAAATATCTTCAAAGCCGGTCTTACACATAGTATAATAATAATATGACATATTCTGACATTTATTTTATTTTATTATATTAATACATTTCCCCTCAGGGATTAATGACATCTTATCTTGTTTTATTTCCTGTCAGGTGCTGGGCTTCAACGCGCGTCAGAGGAAGGCCTTCCTGAACGCTGTGATGCGTTATGGGATGCCCCCCCAGGATGCCTTCACCACACAGTGGCTGGTCAGAGACCTGCGAGGGAAGTCTGAGAAAGAATTCAAGTATGTGTCTAGAGATGCTACCACTCTTTTCTTATTCTAATTATTTTGTCTGTTGTCATGAGTAAAGAATTTCCCTCTAGATGAAGCTTCTGTATAGCAGCCTGATGACCCATTTCTTTATTCTCTGATAGTTGCTGGAGCAATATGTTGAGTCCCCAAGAACCTGTCGTCAGCTTTCCTAACTAGTGGTAATTTTTTTACCCTTGAGTTCAATGCTGGTGCACCTTGTTTGATCCAAGTCGGTGACTCGCTCTCATATAAAACTAAATCGGCCCCATGTCACAATTTTTTAAAACAATTTTGTCATCAATAGCATGCCTATACTCTAAGATAAAGACACCACGGCTCCATCAGTAATGTCACAATGAAGTATTGTCTTAATGGAATTGTTTCAGACTTGTGGGACCCGGCACTGTCCTATTCATGGTAACTTGATTCTAGCCTCCGTTCTGGCCAACTGGTGACAGGTAAACGGTGATGGGTGATACAGAGGTGTGATATTATTCCTTCTCCGTCTCATCTTAGGGCCTACGTGTCTCTGTTCATGCGTCACCTCTGTGAGCCGGGGGCGGACGGAGCGGAGACGTTCGCAGACGGCGTCCCCAGGGAAGGGTTGTCAAGGCAACATGTGCTCACTCGCATCGGGGTGATGTCACTCATCCGGAAGAAGGTATGCTGGCAAAGATGTCATGTTACAGTATGCGAATGTGTTGGCTATGTTATTGGATATTTTTGGTAAATGGTGCATTTAGAAACCACGCAAGGCACCAACCTGCTCATTGGTAGCAGATAGGGGATAAGTGTCTCCCTCAAGGACACGCGAGCGAGACACCACAGGCCTTTTAAAAAAATGTCTCACTTCAGAACCAAAATTAATGAAAAATGACAAAAATCACTGAAAAACTGAAATGAAAGTACAGTATATTGTGACAAAAAGGATTGACTAATGACAGACTGAGTGTGTGTGTGTGTGTGTGTGCGTGTGCGTGTGCGCGCGTGTGTGTGTGTAACAGGTGCAGGAGTTTGAGCATGTTAATGGACAGTGGTCCATGCCCTGGATGGCTGAACTGGAGGAGAACAAGAGAGCAGCTGCTCTGGCTGCAGGTGAAGACCCCAAAACCCCCTCTTCTGGAACCCCGGCAGATACACAGCCCAACACACCTGCCCCAGGTACACACACACACACACACACACACACACACACACACACACACACACACACACACACACACACACACACACACACACACACACACACACACACACACACGAATAATGCCTTAATATTTCATTTTATTTAATACATTGTGTGTGTGTGTGTGTGTGTGTGTGTGTGTGTGTGTGTGTGTGTGTGTGTGTGTGTGTGTGTGTGTGTGTGTGTGTGTGTGTGTGTGTGTGTTTACAGAAGATCTGTCTAAACCTGAGGACAAGGACATGGACGTGAAGGAGGAGGGAGAGGAGAGTAAAGGATCTTCCAAGTCAGATGATCCAGAGGTAAACAAACATCTCTTGTTTATTCCCGGTATACTCTTAGGATTCATTTATGCTATGTTGTGCAACTGTCATGTTTTTATACTGTAACTGAAAAAGAGCGATTTTTTTTACCGTTGTATTATGTATTACTACGCTGTCTCTATTCATTTTTTCTGTTACATACAGTACAGACATGTTTAAATGTCTTAATCATTACCACTATAGCTGTCTTCCTCATTCCTAATCTCCCAATATGAACACTGTTGCCTCTCATTCAGATCATCGAAATCCCAGACGAGACAGAGAAATCCCCGGTTCCAGAGAAGAAAGAAGTGGAGGGAGCAGAGTCCTCACCGAGCAAAGAGGAGAAAGACAAGGAGGTGGGAGACACTGACGCTGACATGAAGGACGAATCTGAAGATGGTAACAAGGACAAAGACGACAAGGAGAGGTCGTCATCGGAGGCCTCAGAGAAGGACACTCCCACCGAGGTCAAAGGGGAAGGGTTGGAGGTCAAGGCAGACTCCGACGAGGCCAAGCCTAAAGGTGAGATAAATTGAGATGAGACAAGTGAGCTTTATTAATCCTGGAGGGACAATTGGTTCTAACGGCAACAATGAATAGAATATGGAACAAAGACAAGGCATTTACACTTTGGTAAAGTTGTAAATAAACATATTAGAAATGTTCACATGTTAAATAATGAATCTATTAAATGTAAGATTCTCTTAGTTGTCAGTATGTACAGTATACTCTTGAAGTGATAGGCGTGTGTCTGTACTCTGTATAAATTCCTATACAGTTATTGCGAGTGGCAAGTGCATTGATTCAGATGAACTGTTTGTTTATCTCATCGTCTCAGCTGAAGAGAACAAAGACGACAAGATGGACACCAGTCCCCCTGCAGAAGAGAAGAAAGGTGAGACACACTGGTGAATGTGGTTGGCTCTCCAGACACTTGAGCAAACACACTGGATGGACACATGTTGGATGGAAACGCAGATGGCCCATTGAAACATGAAAGGAAAAAGTGGAAAGATGGCGAGAGTCATCTACTTGATGAAATAACTGTAACCATTTCAGTCCATTGCTTTGCAATCAAAACTTTCATTAACTGTCACATCTGTCACTTGCCAAAAAAAGAAAAAAGGACATTTTAATGATACGATTACTGGGAAATTACTTAGAAATGCTTAATGTGTCTCCGATGATGGGCTGTTGCTCCAGTTCACTGTCAGGGATAATTCAGTGAGACAACCCCCTTTTTCTCTGAATCCCGAGCTAGGTTTGTACAGGGTGCTCGTACTAAAATGCCATGAGAGATAAAGTTTCCTAATTTGGTATTGGTGGGTCCTTACTACATCTTTTCATAGGGTCGCTGGAACATTTTTGCTACATCATGGCTCTACTACGCAATTCTAAACATCACTTCCTGTGTACCTGGTGAATGAACCCCACTTAGTTTTCTCTCTTTTACGGGTTCTTTCTTCTCAGAGCAAAAAGAGGAGAAGGAGGGGGTGAAAAGTGAGGAGTCGGGCAAGCTGCAGAACGGAGAGAACGCTAAAGAAGGCGGTACAGCAGCGTCGCTGGTGAATGTCAGCGAGGAGAAGAAGAAAGCCGCCTCCAAGCAGAGGTTCATGTTTAACATTGCCGATGGAGGATTCACAGGTAACACCAACACCACACACTGTACTGTAAAGATGGGAGACCATAAAGTGATTATTCTTTCTCTGCATATTGAGTTTGTAATATAAACAGTGGAGTGCTAATCCCTAGTTCAGTGGTAGGCAACAGGCGGCCCGTGGGCCAGAACTGTCCCGCCAGCGTTAATATCTGGCCTGACAAGTAATTTTGTAAATAATTTACAATAGCTGACTGACAGTCCAGGTAGGATATGGACAGCAATAGCTTTGAATTGATGAAATCAGGTATGATGAACAAATGGTTCTATTTCCATTCTTTGAATGTTATGTTTTCACTGTCAACTTTCCTCTTGAGACTTTTGGACAGCAAAGCTGTGTTTCACATGCCTCAAATGATACATTGTTTCTCTCCATTCTAATAGACCTTGAACCATGAAAGAGCTCTTGTTCGAAAAGGAGTACTCTCTGTCTCCAGATAAAATGTTCACTAAATATCCTCTAAGTGAAACATTCAAGGATGACGCTTGCACAAAAAGGATGTGGTGTGCACCTGTAACATTTGATTCCACATGCTTTTTCTGTTATACCACATCTTTATGTAGTAACTTTTATAACAATACAGTTATTATTATTGTATATGTTTGTTTGTTGCAAGTTCCACGTCCTAAATTAGCCATTGATTGTGTTCTGGCCCACCATCTAATGTCTTTGAAAAAGTTTGGCGCGAGGCCAAACTTACTTGCCGACCACTGCCTAGGTTTTAGTCATCACAGATTTCCTTTTCCTCTGACATATAACTTAATTTGTACCATTTATCTTTCTGACCTGTGTTACTTCATCCCAGGGTTTCACTCTTTGACATGAAAATGATCTTGTCTATTTCAGTTATTTAAACCACAATGGTCATTCTAGGTGAAATGAGACTCAGTGTTTCTGTTTCTCCAAATACTACTGGGATTAAATTTAGAAACTGTGTTTTGTTTTGGTCGACAGCTATATTCCTGCGTTATCACATTTTCTGTGACACTCTGTGACCTTTGTGACCTCTGTTCCAGAGCTCCATTCTCTGTGGCAGAACGAGGAGCGGGCAGCCACAGTAACTAAGAAGACTTTTGAAATCTGGCACCGTAGACATGACTACTGGCTTCTAGCTGGCATCATACAGTATCCTTTTCAATATAAACAGCTAAATAACCTTTTCGGCTTCTTTGTAGGGGATTTCATGTACAGTACAAATTGGTTCAGATAACTATTAGACACCAGTATTCTGCAGTCAGTAATGAGACACACGTAGAGTCAAAGAACTAATATTTCAGATAGCAAATGGTTAGATGTAAACATACAAACAACATTGCATGCATAGATCATCAATGAGAAGAGAAGAGAGAAGAGAACGAGGTTTATAGGAAAACCTTTATTCAACATAGATTGCCTTAGCTTTAAATACAGTATAGCATGTTCTCAAAGTAGAAAGATGCCTTCCATATATCGTTGCTGTCGGGCAGATATTTTAACTTTTTGTGTTTTCTTCACAAAAAGCATCAAAAGTAACAGATCCACAAGCTCGAAAGGCGGCGCGAAGCGACTCGTTTTGTGCCTAGCTGTGCAGAAATCAGTCTATATGTTATTTTTAGACATTTTTAGGTCTTTTCAGTGTGTTCAGTGCAGTGAGACAGGAAATGGGTGGAGAGATGGTAAGAGATTGATTGGATATGATGATGATGTTATGACCCTTGACCACAATGTCCCTCAGACACGGTTATGCTCGCTGGCAGGATGTGCAGAACGACGTGCAGTATGCCATCCTCAACGAGCCCTTCAAAGGAGAGATGAGTCGAGGGAACTTCCTGGAAATCAAGAATAAGTTCCTGGCTCGCAGGTTCAAGGTGCGTGGACCTGCTGATGTCACAGCACACACACACACGCATGCGTACACACACACACACACACACACACACACACACACACACACACACATACATCCAAATGTCCAAAGTCCCCAAAATACATAACAATTCACAAGTCAATGAATAGCTACAGTAGATAAATAAATCAATAAATAAATGGATAAATACATCTATGGTCCAGGATTATCAGCAAATTTCTTCTTTAAAGTTATAGTCAGAATTTGATTTTGTTTTGCTGGGATAGCTCTTGTTATAATTTCTCTCTCAGTGTCAACATAATCATATTAGGGCGTGCCCGCTGGCCTAGCGGTCCAGGCGCATACCATATACGCTGGTAATCCAGCTTGACAGCGTGTCGCGGGTTCGACTCCCGATCCCGAAGTCCTTTGCTGTGTGTCACCCCCCCCATCTCTCTCCCCATTTCCTGTCAGCCTACTGTCCTGTCAAATAAAGGCAAAAATGCCCCCCAAAAATCTTTAAAAAAAAACAACATAATCATACTAATCCTCAAATTTCTCCCTGCATTATTAAGATTGACTATTGTCATCCTTCCTTTCTTCGTGTCTGCTGTGTAGTTATTGGAGCAGGCCTTGGTGATAGAGGAACAGCTGCGCAGGGCGGCCTACCTCAACATGTCCGAGGACCCCGCTCACCCCTCCATGGCCCTCAACACGCGCTTCAGCGAGGTGGAGTGTCTGGCCGAGTCCCACCAACACCTCAGCAAAGAGTCCATGTCTGGGAACAAGCCTGCCAATGCAGTGCTGCATAAAGGTTAGTAGATAAGAGTGACATTTGTGACCCAGGGCCAGCATGAGAATTAAGGGTTCATTGTGGAACCGTGCATTTTGGTCAAAAGGTAGATTTAGAATCTTCAAGGGCTTATCTATCATTTACCTTAAAGTCAAAACTGAAATTGGCTTGTAAATATGAGAATAATGCATTTACAGGGGAGATTCAACATTGTTGTTAAATCAAATCGGCTGATCGTGTAAAGTACATCTTTCATACGATCGTGTTGCAAGAACAATCCCTCGCCATTTTGTCAAATTCAATTTCAATTAAATTAACCACTCGAGTTCAAACAATACTAGTTTTAATGTGAAAGCGCCGCGTTACTTCCTTGGGAACGTCAAAAATTATATTGAGGAAGTTAGGCGCTAAAATGAAGATTATGGAATACGTGTTTTTAACTACGTCTAAAGGCTCATTTATGGTCAACCTTAAAAACGGATATGGATAGAGACGGAGCCTTCTAGCTGAATTCTGCATTCATTTCATCCATATTTGTGCACGTTTTCTGAAAGCTTACGAATATGGAAGAAATGGAGCAGTACAACTGTTAATCTTTGGGGGCAGTATAGCTCCCACGATTGCTTAAACTAGAGCCATTGTGGTGTCTAGACCGCCCCCAAAAATTCTGTAGACACAACGAAGCCTTTTAAAAAATTATACTAGTGAAAATAATTCTATGTCCACATGTCGCTATGTATTTAATGGCCTCACAGACCACCACAACGTCTACTACACAGCCTAAACTTTTGACTCTTTCTTAATTATGACCTCCGTCACCATGTTTGTTGTCAGAAAACCTTTGACTCTGAACTGCCTTCTAGTGGGTGTATTGCTTAACATCCATGCCAGCAGAAAGGACGCATGGACGTATGAGAGCAGTTACGGTTACACCGTTTGAAACAGATTTATTTATTTTCGTACGTAAAGGGAGCATAAATGAGCCTTAAAAGTGTATTTGTGCATAGGGGCGCGTGCCAGTGCGGTGAAAGTAGACAAGTGACGGATTATGGACATATGTTTGGGTGAGTGAAATTTGTCGTATGATTTTCTTTATAGACCTCTCTGACTTTTGTAGGGACAAATCTAAAAGGAGCAACAATGTATTCCTTCCCCAGCCAGACACTCATGCACAGGGTAGCTTGCTCCCCTGCAAACAAAGAGAGTAGGGCTGCTACTACTGATTATTTTCTTAGCGATTATTCTATTGATTTCTTTTTTGATTTATCAAATCATTGAGAAGTGCATTTTTGGGTTAGTCTTTTTTATTTTGTATATATGAATGAATCAACATGAAAATAATTCTAATCGATTTTTCTATTATTATCGACTAAATCAATTGGTCTGATTAACCACTTAAGCTCTATTTTATACTTTGTCATACAACAGTGTCTCCAAGCTGATGAAGCCTTCATCAGCCCTGGCTTGGAGAAGGCTACTTTTATGTCATATCCTGTGTGGATATGACATAATGATAAAATAAAGTTATATACCTACAGTATATATAATTTGTATTTTTAAAGAAGAGTGCATGAATCTTTTCTTCAGTAATGGAACATTTTCCAAGAGCACCTTCAATGCTGAGCTTTCATAACCCAAAGTAGCACTCCTTTGGCATCTCTCATCTCAAAGTAGGAGCATATGTTGAGGAGTAATGGAGTCCTGCACACTGCCATAACTTGTTAATAGTGTTAGTTTCGTCGACTAAAACTACGACTACCTTTTTTTCACTGACGAAAACGAAATAAAAACTATAAATATACTGACAATTTTGTCAACAAATAAAAACTAGACTAAAATGTTAGGGAGGGACTAGTGGACAAGAGATCCACTATAAGCTCACGCTGCGACGCGTTGTGAGCTTGTAGATCTGCAATTTCCGCCACACAGCTGGGTATAAATCAGATATTACGACGCCATCACGGCCCGCCAAAATACATTTTAGTCGACTAAATCAACCGTAGATTTAGTTGACAAAAATCTTATATTTAGTCAACTAAAACTAGACTAAAACTAAAACATTTCAGATGACTAAAATGTGGCTAAAACTAGATGGAATTTTATTCAAAAAGACCATAACTAAAACTACATCAAAATTGGCCATAAAAATTTACATAACACTGCTTGTTAACTTGTGAAAATGAAAGCAACATGGCAGTCACAGACCTTTGTCGGGCATGTGTCACTCTTCAACATATGTTCTACTTTTGTAATACACCCATTTTCTTCCAGGTTCGCAAACGTTTCTTATTGAACTAAAGCGGAAGCAAACCTTCACAAATGCTATTAAAAAGCTGAACTATCGCGGCCCTCCTGTTTCCTCAGTGCTCAAACAACTGGAAGAGCTGCTCAGCGACATGAAGGCAGACGTCACCCGCCTCCCGGCGACCATCGCCAGGATACCCCCTGTCGCTGTACGTCTGCAGATGTCCGAGAGGAACATCCTGAGCCGGTTGGCCAGCCGGGGGCCAGAGGTCACTGGGCAGAACCAGTCACAGGCCTCGCAGCAGCAGATGCAGGTGCAGCAGATGCAGGTGCAGCGTTGACCAATCCCGCTCGTGCGCATCACGGCTAACCAACCTTCCTATTGGCTACAGAAGCCCTCACTTCACTGCCACGTAGCAGGCCCCTCCCCTCATCCTCACACACCTCCGCCACCCTGCTACAGAACAGTGAGATCAGACTACCTCCCTACTTCCACACGCACACACACACGTACACACACACACACACGCACACACACACACACGCACGCACGCACGCACGCACGCACACACACACACACACACACACACACACACACACACACACACACACACACACACACACACACACACACACACACACACACACACACACACACACACACACACACACACACACATACCTCCACCCATCTACGGACTCAGCAGAGAAACACCTATGTTGTGGGGCTTTTATTTTGAAGAGACTGGAACCATAGAGCTAGAATAGAATAGGAGTGAATGATGGGACTTCACTTCTATGTACTCTACATCTATGGCCTACTAGATGAACTGATCTATCTTCCTCTCACTTTTAACTTTCTCTTAACCTGAGCACTGTCTTTGTGACGGGACCGCAGGCAGCTCCACTGGCCTGTTGTGTCCTCTACAGCAGGGTCAAATGTGTCTATGTAACTATAATGTATCATAGAGTCGCTAGACAACACGGATAGCAGCATCCAACATGTTTGGAGTGTATCGGCGCTTTTCCCTGTTTTTTGTTTGACTGACGAAACATGGATTCAAGTGACTCTTATTGTTGTGCTCACTTTCACATCGTAGGAAATCATTGTGTTGAATCTTAAACTTTTTTTTTTTCGTCCATCATTCGTCTCTGTTGTCCTCACCTGCGTCCTTGTGTGTATGCGTGCACATGTGTGTGTGTGTGTGTGTGTGTGTGTGTGTGTGTGTGTGTGTGTGTGTGCTTGTGTGTGTGTGCTTGTGTGAGTGTGCTTGTGTACAGTATTTGTGAACCAGGGCACACTGATGTGCATCTCTACTGCAGAATTCTCCCGATGCGGAGCTGTGACTTTTTTTTGCCAGAGAGAGAGAGAGAGAGAGAGAGAGAGAGAGCGAGAGAGAGTGTCAATCACACAACAGTATGGATGAGTGACTAGTTACCTCCTCTCTGCTTCCCTGAACCCCAGCCCACCACTACCTGTCTGTTCAGGTAACCTAACCTAATGATTGGATATCCCACCCACCTCCCCTTCCAGCCAGCACCTTGACATTCCTAAATTGGTTTTCTGGACGAACGTGGCGTGAACACGCTGTTCCTCGGGGAGACCACCTCCCCTCTTCCTTTTTATTTTCATTCAAGTAAAGGACAGAACATTATCTCCGCAAGTTTTAGGTACACGGGACGGCACTGAGAATGATGGCAATCTTAAGTTAATTTAATTTCTTACAGTCTAATGTCTCGTTGTTTTACATTATTTTTGGATATTATTATTATTATTATTATTATTATTATTATAAAGGTTGCAACCTTGTTGTTTTTATCGTTCCTGTTTGTTTTTAAAGGACTACAATTAAAAAAAGGGTAACAGTTTGTCAAGCTGTGGTGTCTGTCCGCTTATTTGTGAGAGAGAAAATTATAAATCAGAGTTAGAGATGAGATTTAAGATGTGCAAGGGAGTCATTAATTTTGGTAGGAATGTCAA
Organism: Gymnoscopelus braueri; assembly: GCF_963280865.1. NCBI lineage: Eukaryota > Metazoa > Chordata > Actinopteri > Myctophiformes > Myctophidae > Gymnoscopelus > Gymnoscopelus braueri. Next base: position 19,334,344 of record NC_137605.1, read on the forward strand.
TTGGTTACGATGGACCATCCCATTGCTGTTGAGCATGGCATTGAATCCTTCCTGTTAACTTTCATATATGAATGAACTAAAACTATGATTGCCAAAATGCAAGCATAAAAATGTCTAATGAATTTGGATGTTCTTACATGGACCGATAACAGTTTTGGGTTATTCAAACATGATGCATTACATCCAATACCTAGAACATTAGGTGTGAAGAGTCACTTTGCATATGACTCTCAAAGGTAAGAATTTACATTAAAAACAAATGGACATGCAAGAGAGAGAGAGGAGGGACTGTGTAGTGGTTAGTTGGGTGAAGAATAGGGAGAAGATAAGCAAGGAAAGGAGGCAACAAGAACTGTTTTAGACTGACCTGCAGAAAGGCATAAAGGCTGAAGAGTTTGGGAGAAGGCATGTGAGAGGAAGAGCTAGCAAAAGCAAGGGTAGACTATACAGGAACAGGCTTATTTTCTCCCAGCTACAGACGGGTAATTAAGAAAATTGGTGTAAATTACAGGGCGGGGGAATAGGCTGGGCTGGATAATAAGGCCTGATATCTTATCGTGGCAGAGAGAAAAGGAGAAAAAGACGGGTAATGGACAAGGAAGACTTAAGGGCATCACTGACATTTTTTTTGGAACAAGTGATGTATTTGTCATAAAAGGTTAGCTGGATTGACCATGTGGTGTTTGGACGCACTTACCCCCTGTGAGTCCTATGCGGTCCTGGCTAGTAAATCGAGATAAATATAGATCTCATCGCAGAAGGCGCCAAAGAAGAAGTGAGCGGATTCAAGCTGTATTTCAGCCCAGCAGGAGAGAGCCCCCGCTGCTACTGAGTGCAAATGTCTTGTAGGTAAGTTTTGCGGGTACCATTTTGCCGCTTTTGGACTGTCCTCGGTCCAACACTGTCATTTTGTTTTGTTTTGTTTTTTAATAATGAAAGTGATCTGGCCGCTGACCTTATACTTCTTTACTGGCACAGTCTAGTACTACTGAAAGGAAGACGGTGTAGGGGACGTTGATAGCTTGTAGATCTGCTATTTTCAAAAATGATTTTTTTTTTGTGTGCCTATAATGACATGCTCAGAATAGGTATGTGTGTGTACCATTGTAGCTTGTACAAAATAGCCTATGTGTGTATACAATTGAAGCTTGTACAGTAGTCTATGTGTGTGTACCATTTATGCACAAGCCTTGGTGTCATCTATATCTTACCCCTCTTTCCAGTATTCTACTGTGAAATAAAGCCACAAAGGTATTTAAAACAAAATCTTCAGAAAGGAATGGACTATTTTGCTTGCTGGGTCTGGTGTCAAAGTGTCTTAACTTCTTGCACAGCTTTTGATGTTCATAAGTGTCAACTGGGTAGACAGCTCCAGGTGTTGAGAGAGAGAGAGAGAGTGTGTGTGTGAGAGAGCGAGAGAGGAAGAGAAAGAGAGAGAGATAGATGTGCACACTGCAATAGCTTGTGTAAGCCATGGTGCTCAACACCTGCAGTGCTCCTTGTGTGTGTGTGTGTTCTCACATTTCTCTATACAGGTCAACTGGTTATTTACTGAATTGTATCTTAAAATTATGTAAATAAACAACTCTATGTTTGTATTACAACTACACAAGTCAATGTGTTTGGCCTGTACAAACATGTATTATGTTTGTGCTTTTAGAACTCTTGTGAGGGGAATAAGATTTGCAAGTCAAATAGACAGGGCAACATGACATGAGTTTACAGTAACTAAAAGTTCAATGTGTAAACAGAGCTATGTCACATTGCAACTTGGTAGAACTGGCTTACAAAATCATGAATGTTCATTTGCTGTTAGAAATAGTTCATAGTTAAAAGTCTGGCAGCTCTTGATTCTCAACATGATTTATGTTGCATTGTGGGATATGTAGTGTCACTTGGAAAGCCTCTGTAAGCTTCCTCTAGTCTAGTGCACACTGGACCTGGATCCTCTTCTAGTACCAGGTAAAAATATATGGTAACCGGAACAGTGGGCCCCTGAGAACACTGGGCCCCATGTTTTTAAATAATATATATATTTATTTATTATGAATTATTATTTTATATTAGATTTTTTTTCTACATTTATTTTACAAATCCAAATCCACTTTTGCCAAATACATATAATATTTAATTTATTACATTTAAGGCCCAATATTTCTACAAAACCTGTGATAATTTGAAGGGTCAATTTTGGTCTGGTAATGATGTACTGTACATGTTCAAATCATGAATACATTACATTATTTCCAACTATTTTCCAAAGCATACATTTATTCTTTAATGCAATTATTAAAATAATAAAATCAAATAAAAACTAGCCAATTTAACGTTGAGGTGCCCACAAAGTCTATTCCATGTAGTGCTGTAAGTAACAATGTTGCCTGAATAATAGCCATGTTTGAATTGAGAATATAAGCACACAGTTGCACAGAGTATAGAGGGGGTTGGACAGCAATAAGGAAGTATACTGTGACTCTGACCTTTTTGTGTGTGTGTGTGTGTGTGTGTGTGTGTGTGTGCGTGTGCGTGTGCGTGTGCGTGTGCGTGCGCGTGCGCGTGTGCGTGCGCGTGCGCGTGTGTGGGGCGCTGCACCTGGAAGTGCAGAGAGCAAACAGACAGTGGAGCAGAGTAGAGGGGAGGAGTGATGGGGCAGGTGGTATCTATAAACTAACAACACTGGGGGAAGAAGACAACAAGTGAAAGAAAAGTGGGCTATAACTAGTGTTGCGGGTTTCAGAATACATTTTGAAGCAGCGTGTTTTGTCAGAGCTTATTTCATTACAAAGAGTAGTAGTTCCTTTTTCCCCTCGCCGACAGACAGACAGAGAGACAGACAGACAGGACACTTGTCGTGCGCTCACGCTAACCGACGCACAGCAAATAACGGAGCGCGCAGTTCACACACAACAGGAGATGGAGTATCAGAGAGTTATAAGCTGCAAGAACTAATTCTACCTCGGAATATAAAGTATATTTAGTGTTGAATTAGTTTTTTTTTTGTATCGTTTGTTTCTTTGTGTGGAGGGCGGGGCTCCCTCTGCTGGAGGAATTCCGCCCCTCTTCTCTTCTCGTCAGCTATTTTGGTTCCTGCTGTCTGTCTTGTCTTGTCTTCGCTTTCACTCCTTTGTGAAAGAAAGGGTTGTAGCTTAAAAAGGAAGGAAGGGGCAAAACAGAGAGAGAGAGAGAGAGAAGAGGAGGAGAGGGAACCTAGAGGACGGAGCCACATACATAGCCTACAGACACCAGCCTTTCAGAGGGTGTCACTTTACAGAAGTGGTGCTGAGAACAGCAGTGGTGGAAAGTAACTAAGTACATTTACTCAAGTACTGTACTTAGATCATTTTTTAAGGTATTTTTTTTACTTTTCTTAAGTAGTTCCATCTTTTGATACTTCTACTCCACTGCATCTCCGAGGTAAATATTGTACTTTTTATCCACTACAATTATTTGACAGCTTTAGTTACTAGTTACTTTGCAGATTTTGATTATTAAGACAAAACATACATTGACCAACTAAGCCCTATTTTGTACCTCAGCTATTTGAAAATAGCCGATCTACAACAGAGCTTGTAGATCTGCTATTTTTTATTTTGAAACCTGAAATGGGACTTTCTGCAGTGTACTTGAGTACTTTTACCTTTTGGTACTTAAAGTACAATTTGATGCCAATACTTTTGCACTTTTACTCAAGTAAAATGTGAATACAGAACTTTTACTTGTAGCAGAGTATTTCTATATTGTGGTATTGGTACTTTTACTTACTGACTAGAGGAGGAAGAGAAGAGAGTGGAGTGACAGACTAGACCAATGGTTCTCAAACGTATACATTTCAAGGTCTCCCCTTAACTCTGACAGTGTACAAATGGACCCGTTAGGGTCCATTTGGTTCCATTGGTATACTGTTAGAGTTACAGACTTGGAAGGGTCAATTTAGACCCCCTAAACTAAAGGACCCCAGAGAGTCCCTGGAGTCCACTTTGGACTAGACTACACAGTACAATCTTCAGTGACTCTGAGTGCACAAATGGAACCAAATGGACCCTTACTACGGCCCCTCAGAGTTTGTGCACTCAGAGTTAAATGAATAGGGTCAGTCAGAGAGGTGTCTTTATAGGAGGCAGGGAGGCAACATGCTCTTCCTCAGTCAGAGAGTTGTACAGTTGTTTGGCTATAATTGAATAAGTTGATCCTGTCAGAACAGAATAGCCTATTATGATGCTTGATTCTGTGCATGCACACTGTTGTAAAGAGCACCTCATAACCCTCTGTCCCTCTCTTTGGAACCAGAAGACTTAAAAGGACAACATGGTTCGGTAAGTAGTAATAATATAATTACAAACTCTTACAACATGGTCTTTACTGTATAGCACCATTCTTACTTGTATAGTAACTTTGATCTCAAAAGTGTTGAGAATGTACAATATGGCTCAATAAGTGACGACGTCGAAGCCGTCTCTCGAGGTTCAGTAACAGTTAGCCAACCCCGGCTGTAATCTGTTGTGTTTTTTGCGTAAGGCATTGGATGTTAACTTCTCTGTTTCCATTCCTTCTCTTTCTCTCTCGCTCTCCCTCCCTCCCTCCCTCCCTCTCTGTCTGTCTCTTTTACTGCAGAAGTTAAGTCCTCTGTTCTGCTTTTATACTTTATATTCATTTGTCACTCACTCATACTCTGCAGACTGCAGCTGACAATATATATAACAATAGAGTGTACAGAATATGAATGGAGGATAATCCTAGTTGCTAAATGATTCTCCTTTCAAATTCTGTGCAATGACACACTTATATATCTTGTGTTATATCTTATTGTCATATATTGCTGTTAGCACTGTCTGTGGAGCATGGCACTCAGACTTGTATGAGTGAGCGACAAATAAGCTCCTTTGAGTCTTTGAATCATTATATTACACGTTGTAATGTTCAGTGTCTGTATGATTTACTGTAGACTCAGAATTTGAATCTTTTTTATTGCCAGGTATGTTTGCACATAGGTAGAAACTATTTATGATGTCTCTGCTGTCAGGCAGAAACCAGCTATGTCCAAAATTCAGGAAATGAAAAAAAAAGAAACATGTTTTTAGATCAACACAATACTGCCTCATCAAAGTTGGTACGGTGACTTTATACATTGTCAGATACTTGAATGTGTCCTTATAATATCATCACTTTACCCAAATCCAGCTCAAGTGGAGTTAGGAGGTTTTTGACCATTAATGTGGAGCGCTTTTTTAATACTTTTAATTGGTTCAATTATTCAATATTTGTAAAAAAAACACACACAGACGTAGAGGGTGTTCAAAAGCACTGATTTATTCAAAATAAAATAAAAATTCTGCCCGACAGCGACGATATGCAATATCCAATGTACAGTAGACTGTAGAGGCTGGTATAGCATAATTATGTAGATAAATACATATTAATTATTGATCTCACATGTTGAAAGTACACAGTGTAGTAGCATACGATTCACAATGCACTTATATGAATAGTTGGTACATATCAGGTGCGCTCCTATAGAGGGTAGCCGTATAACTGTATACAGTATAAATATGAATGAATGAATGTCTTTACTGCTGACTCATGGTCCATAGAAACACATACAATTAAAAAAACATAAGAAAACATTCACATGGCAGCATATACTGGATATTCATTTGTACAGTATGTACGTTGTAATGAACATTATATTTAACCTTCCGTACCTTTCCTCAGTTTAATTTTAACTGACTGGCCATCTCTTGCTATGCGTAGGATGCAACACTGGTGCATTTTTATTTTTTAAAGTTATTAAATAACTGTACATAAACTCGTAAGTTTTTATTTTGACAAGATAGTCACAACTTATGATCCCAAAAGTGGTTGCATTGTACGGTACCTACGTACCTTAATGGTACCAGTACCTGGTACCGGTGGGTAAGATGAGATTGTTCCATCAATGGTCTTGGAATGATTTGCAGGCAAAACTGAAACATATCTCTCCTTACCAGATGTTGAAAGGCAGATGAACCATACGCTGTCCATGACCTGCTCTTGTTTTTTTTAAAGCCCTGTATTCTAATGCTGTGTATTTAAAAAAAAAAAAATCATTTTAGTTTGTGTACTTGCTTCGTGTTTCTGTTTTTATTGTTATTCCTGGCTATAGGTCTCACTTATAAAAGAGGGTTTTAATCTCATTGTGTCTTTAGATAAAGGTTATATAATAAGTGCTCTTATCAATTATTATCTCATTATGACTTGAACAGTATTGTCAAAGAATCACATAAAATAAATATAAAAAATAGCACATTACATGAATCTGCTGGAGTTGCGCGACTTTGCATGTGTGTGCATGTGTAGTTGTGTGAGTGTGTGCGTGTGTGTGTGTGCATTTAACATAACTTGTATTTGTACAAGCAGTGATTATGCAAAGAATGCAATATATATAATTGAATCTAGCTGGTGGCATATAAAACAGCATGTGGTCAGAAGAGAGCACAGGAGGTCATTATGGTGAGGTCAAAGTATGAGAGTACAGAGTACTGTAGGCTAAGTCTTTGCTGGAAGGCCACAGGTTCAGTACCCAGAACATCCAATAATTTGGTTCAGCCGACGTGACCTTGAGCAATATGCTGAACCACTCCCACAGTCAGCCTCTTGTCACTCTGGAAGAGAACATCGTATATAGATGTTTAACCACTTAAACCCCAGCATCCGTATTCTGGGGAAAGCCTTCGCCGAAAATAGCTCACAATGCGACTGCGTTGTGAGCTTGTATATCGGCTATTTTCTGCAATGATATTTAGTTTTTAGAGCAAAAACAGAAAAGTCACTAGTAGAGGGACTCTTCACAAGTTCACATAGCGTTGCACTGCAAAATCCTGAGTGTTCATTTCACTTTGAGAGTGATTTTACTCTCTCAGGGTACGGTCACACCTAACATTCATTCATGTGGCCTAACATTCATTCATGTGGCCGTCTTTTTGCAATGGTTTTCAATGGCAACTGAGCGTTTTGTTGCCATTGCATGGCTTTCCGTGTGAAAACGCTCTGTTCCCATTGAAAACCATTGCAAAAAGACGGCCACATACTGTAGGCAGACACAAAGTTAGGAAAGTTAGTGAACTGTATTGAAAAGTTAAAATCCAGAGAAAATGTAGAACAAGAAGTACTACAGGCAATGAGGCAAAAGTAAATATTTGTACAATTGCTGTGTATTTTCACTGCACAAAATGTGCGTTGAATTTTTTCCGTGCACTTCACTGATGTATGTGAGAAAATAATGGGTGTTAGGACGTGCGTGTTGGTCTGGCACTGGCAGGCTGTTTGTAACTTTGTTCACTGTTATTTGAGGATATGCTTGCAAAGTCAGTGTGTCTGCTGTTTAAGCAATCATAGGTATGTACAGTGCAGTATGCAGTTATTAGTCTACGTTCAGACTGGCATCCCAAATCAAATTTTTGGCCTATCCAGATTGGAATCAGTTTTTTATCAAGTCTGAAGTAAGAACCATACTGAAACTGATTTTTGCGAATCAGTTTTGAACTACATTCCTAGTTGATTTGAAATACAATTCAAATCTTATTTCTAAAGACACTGTCTTGGACACAATGACATCAATGTCTGATTTACTACTTGCTCAAAAAGCAGATCTACAATATAACTTAAGCATTATTCACACCTGTGTCATTACCACAGTGACCAATGCAGATTAAATATGTCTGCAAAAATTTGATCTGATCATTTGCAAGTAACCGTCTGGACAGTCATTCCTAAAGATCGTATTTGAGAAACAAATCGGTTTTGCCTGCACTCTGAACATAGCCTTAGTGTATAGTAATGTGTGTGTGTGTGTGTGTGTGTGTGTGTGTGTGTGTGTGTGTGTGTGTGTGTGTGTGTGTGTGTGTGTGTGTGTGTGTGTGTGTGTGTGTGTGTGTGTGTGTGTGTGTGTGTGTGTGTGTGTGTGTGTGTGTGGGAGGTGGTACACTATACTATATGTCCCTTCACAGGTTTGTTAGCAGTTTTTTTGTGTGTGTGTGTGGGAGGTGGTACACTATATATGTGCTTTCACAGTTTTTTTTTGGACAATTTAAATGCTCAATTTAATTAACTGTGTGTGTGTGTGTGTGTGTTTGATTCCAGGTGGTTCCACAGGGACATCACAGGTCTGGATGCTGAGTCAATACTGAAGTCTCGAGGCGTCCATGGCAGTTTCTTGGCCAGGCCCAGCAAGAAGAATGTGGGAGACTTCTCTCTGTCTGTCAGGTATCAAACTTCACAACATCACACTCTGTTTCCATGTAAACTATACTGGCCTTAATTATTTTTTTCTGTAATTGTACTCTGTCATCTTTCCTTTCTTAAATTCAAAGTTGTTCAGTTTAGTTTGCCATTTACAGATGACAATAATTTGTCTAGGTGAGATACTGTCAAAAGGTGTGAATTCAGAATGTTTACAGATGGTAACAACTAACAGATGTACAACATTTCACCCCTTCAGAACAAAGTCCAAATCCAGCCACTATTACTACTTAATAGACTTTTATAATATTGCGATACATAAGCTAGATTTGAAATTGTACAGTGACACAGTACTAGGACAAGTGCACTATAGCTCAGTCAAACACAGAGATTATCTGTTATCTCTTCTTCTCCATTTGTCTTTTTTGCTTTTTGATTTACGTTATTATATCCTTTCTTGGTTTCTATTTCACCATTTATTCGATTTTGACTGTATTGCCTTTATATGGACAGACAAGTTGAATGTTATTGTTATTGTTATTCTGTATTGTTGCAATTAATTTAGATTTTCCACATTTTGTCCTGAATGAATGTGATAAAGCCTGGGCTTAGCATGCGGGCGCTGTGGATTCACAGTAAGACAAATGTCATTGCTGGTTTGGTTAACCTGAAATATGAATAAATGGAACAGGCATTGAGTTGGTAAACAGTTTAGTTCACTATACACTGAAATAGGAAGAACAGTCACAAGAGTTACAGCACCAGTTCAGTTATGCCAATTTGGCAATTTAAATACATACATGGTTTGATAGGAAATCAAAAGGAGAATTTATTGCACAGAATTGAATCTGAATTAATAACTTTGGAAGTAAGCTCTATTTCTTTAATGTTTGCACTATTTTCTTAACTGATTTTGAATAGCTGACATACTTCCTCTTCTGTTATTATGCTGACTTTGTTCTCATTTCCAAAGAGCACCTGTATAGTGTATATTGTGATTAATTATCCACATGAGCAATTCTTCCACTGTGATGACTAATGTATTAACCTATTGAAAAAGTATTAAAAAACACATCACTATTTTTATTATAGATACTAAATGAAAATATCCTTATCACACTGTGTTCTTACAAGGGTGTAACATATATAGTACAGTAAGTGCAATCTATTGCACTGTACAAATTGTTCTTAAAGGGAGAGTTCACCCCCCCAAAAAAATTCTATTGATTAGTCACCCCATGGAGACTTGAATTCATGGATTTTATTTTTTTATCGCATTCCTAAGCCAATTAATTTGATCACCGGCAGCGGTTCCGGCAGGAGACACAAAGACTCTCTTTTGTGTCTCCTACCGGAACCGCTGCTTACCGGTCCACTGGTCATCAAATTATTGGCTTAGGAAGGTGACAAAAACAGGAATAGTGTGAACTATCCCTTTCATATTGTGATGTTAAGTGCATTATATAATATCTAAATATAAGACTAAATCTTCATTACATACTGTACTAACAAAGGTTAGTACAGTCAAAAGTGCTACCAAACAGGTCCATTTTTACTCTTACGGATTGATTCTTGTTCCAAATGGAAATTTCAGACTGAAATTACTTGTTTATTGATCAATTTAAAAGTGCAAACAGTTTATTGTTACTTTCATTTCACAAACCATAAACAATCAAATTTCCAGTCAATCCCTCTTATCTCAGATAACATCTTGTCTATTACTGATAGAAAAACAGGGTAGTGGTCTGACCTTCTCCATTAAAGCAGATTTAGTCACTTTGTTTTGCTGGTCGCAAACGCAAAATACTGTCAAATACACTTATTTCTCTAATAAACAAGTCAAAAGGTATTTCATTTATGTTGCAGCTGCAGCTCACATAAGCAGTCAAACATGGCACACATCACAGGGTCATGATATTATCTTTGCATCCTGTTTACAAAGGCATGGCTGCTTCAATGTTGATTAAGGACACTGTGAACAGATACAGTATAGGTTGTAGTATGTGTCTCTTCATTTCATAGTTGAGATAATTTTTCAAATTGGACATAATAATAATCTTTATTGTAGACCCATGGGTCCATATAAAAAAAGCAGTATAGAATATAAAGATACAGCAGTATGTAAATATATACATAAGTTGATAGCATGATAGCAGTTTATAGCATGGCATACCCATTTCCTATTCTGATTCAGTTTTCCATAGCTACGTTTGATTGAACTGGAAACACATATGTCATGTTTTGTAAAATTAGGCCCCCTCTGCAAAATGTGGAAGGCAAACATGACAGCAAATCGTAATGGAAGATGAAAAATCTGATTTATGGGTGTGACCTATATATTTTATTGTATGACCTATGGTTCAAGAGTTATAGGCCGGATATTGTGCCACCAATATCAGATTAGAAAAATCGGTGGAGCGATGGAGTGTCTTCCTTGGCCTACTGTTAGTGACAGTGTGCATGTAAAGTATGACGCTGATCGGTCCAGCAATTTGCGAAATTAGCTGTGCAGACATACATACAGACTCTCTCACAGACAGATGGACAGGAGCTAAAACATAATCCTTCCAGCCTGGCTGAGATAATAAGTGTCCATGTTGAAAATGTATTGGTGTACAACCCACGTGTAGCAGCACAAACATGCCGCTACCTTCTTCAGGGCACCCTGTATTCTTTATCTTTCTACAAAGCCATTTAACCACTTAATTTAAACTTTGTCGCGCAGTGAAAATAGCAGATCTCCAAGCTCAAAGTGAGCTATTATTGAAAATGTTTTAACATTTGTGAATATTTTGAACATTTCTTACATACATTTTAAATATTTTATTACAATAACTTGCCCAACATTGGGACGCCATGGTTAAAGTTGATAAGGTGACGCTCTGCCACTCATGTCCTTCCTTCCAGGGTGGGTGATATCGTGACCCACATCCGTATCCAGAACACGGGAGACTACTACGACCTTTATGGAGGAGAGAAGTTTGCCACACTGTCGGAGCTGGTGGAGTACTACACTGCAGAGAATGGTATCCTCCAGGACAAAGATGGCACCTTAATCGAACTCAAATACCCCCTGAACTGCTCCGACCCCACCGCAGAGAGGTCAGAGGTCCCTATCGTTCTCTGTCTCTGTTCCCCTCTCTCCTTCTCGCCTTTATGGTTGAGGTCAAGTCAAACTGTTATTCGGATAGCTTGTTTCATACACAGGGAAAACTCGGTCTGTGACCCGAGAGAACAGGGTGACATCAATGTACACAGAAAAAAGATACAAATTGTGCAAAGAGTCTCCACATGAATGAAATAATGCCTGAAAGAGGTCTGTCCACACAAAACATACGCAAGCACACACACACACAAACGTATCCACATATGGACACTGCAGAGACACTAAGCATAAAAGGAGTGGTCAGCATGCCTTTCTTATGCACTGGGTTCTCCCCATCCTCAAAGTGCTCATGCCGCCTACACGCTCAGGGCTAGCCCGCTAGACGTAGTTCCGTGGTTAGGTTAGCATGCATGCACACACGACAAAGAATGTGGTGTTTTCTAATACTAATTTTAGTTGCATGATAGACCTGGTTAGTTCACTATCAACATGGACCCGGTCCTAGGTTACTGCCATCTTCATGGATTCAAATCCAGCTCAGAGCCTGTTCCACATGTGATCCCCACTTTCCAAACTCATGTATCTCCACTGTACCAGGACCTCAATGGAAACAAGACCGCACAGACTTTTTGGGACGGACCTTTTAGACAAAGTGTTTTTTATTTTATTTTATTTTTTATTTTATTTTTTTGCTTTTTATGCCTTTATTTAGAGAGGGATATGGAAAGTAGGCTGACAGGAAATGGGGAGAGAGATGGGGGGTGACGCGCAGCAAAGGTCGTCGGGATCGGGAGTCGAACCCGCGACATGCTGTCAGGCTGGCATTGCAGCCTAGGGGGCCTGGTCCGTGACGCTACGGCCCAGGCCTAGACCATCGATTAAAGCAGAAATGACAATTTATTAATCGAGAAGGCGTTTGCTAGATCACTCATTACGTCTTCATAATATTGTGAGAGCTCAAATGTTTTGATAGCAATAGATACAGTGTGAGTCAGTTGAAGTTGAACACCCACTGTCCAGAGAAAAATCTATATCATCGCAGTCGGGCAGAAACCTTATATCTCCATATTTCATGTTTTTTCATAAATGAATGCCCTATTTTACACTTAAAAATTCTCTGCAAAAGTAGAGAAAATACAAGCTCATAACGTGTCGCGATGCAAGCCATTGTGATCTATTTTAGCTATTTTTGGAAATCTGAAAGTGGTGGGTTTTATAAATATTTAATCGTTGAAAAGTATTGACAAGAACTTCTGACTAAATATTAACTACATTGAATCCATTTCGAGCACAGGTATTTTTTTTTCAATTTCCTGATTGTTTTGGACCTAGAATGTTTCTGCCCAATAGCATTGGTATGGCCCACTACTGTCAGTTTTTAAGCAGAGTATTTCTCCACGTGTAGGTGAATGTTCAACTAAGGCTGTAATAAATACACTGTATATAGGCCATGCAGTCTTCCACTCCGTTTACAGCATGAGTCAAATCATTAGAGGCCAACGGCACTCCCTCTTTGTGACTGTCTGATTGCAAAGCATTTTATGAACTCCACTGCTCATTGTTCATTTGCATGTGTGTGTGTTTGTGTGTGTGCCTTTTGTGTGTGTCGGTTCATGTGTGCGCTTTCTGTCTGTTTCCCTGTGCATGTGTACATGCTAGTGTGCCTATGCATTTCAATCTGTGCATGTGTGTTTAGGCCTATGTACATAGGTCTAATTCACTCATACTTGGTGCTTGTTCTCCCCCCTCCCTCCCTCTCTCTCTCTCTCACTCTCTCTCTCTATCTCTCTCTCTCTCTTTCTCTCTGTCTGTTATCTAACTTCCCTTTCTGGCTGCGGTTGGAAACTTTAAGTTTTGAAACATTTGAAAGCAGTGACCAGACCCTATTCGTCTTCCTCTCTCTTGCACACCATACCATGTTCTCTCTCTCTCTGTCAGTATCATGGCCTCCACCAGCAGACCGTAGTGGCTGACTATGCGGTGCAGATGATTTTCCATTCAGCTTTCACCTATCTCTGTCCATCTCCCTATTCTTAGAAAGAACGATAAGCATGTTATTGGTTGCATTACTTGTGTTAATTTAAACTCATCGTAGACAAGATGAGTTATGGAGATTTCGGGAGAGCAACTTTCCCAGCTGATATATGCAAACAAATGCACACGTCAGCACGGAAAGTGTGTGACTTGAGCGGTTTGATTTTGTATTTTGTGTTTTTGTTTGTTTTTCTGACGTGGATAATATAACTGCGTCATACATTATCAGACATAAATATGTCTCCCTGGTCACAGTATTGGTTAAAGTTTCCTGACGGCTGTAGCCTCAGATGACCTGTAGCTGTAGGTGTTTGGTGATCAGCCGCTAAAGAAGACACTTTTACATCATGTGAGCATTGAAAAAAAGGCAAAAACTGTTCAACTGTTCCCTACATGATCAACAGCTACTTTAGCCTCAAACGAAGATAGAGAGGGATGGAGACGCAAACAGAGGAAGGGCGGTGTGTGTGTGTGTGTGTGTGTGTGTGTGTGTGTGTGTGTGTGCGTATGTGTGTGTGTGTGTGTGTGTGTGTGTGTGTGTGTGTGTGTGTGTGTGTGTGTGTCTGTATCACTTATCGGTGAGAAGGGCACACACAGGCTATAAATAACTTGTCGTCTTCAGCCACGAAAATCTGTCATCAGAAAATTTTCCGACCGCAAAGCAGGAAGTTCAGATGAAGAAATCGAGAACTGTGCCTAAATTTAAGTGACAGGCAACCGGCATAGAGCTAGAGAGAGAGAACTGTGGACACTCACACACGCACTCGTACGCACGGATACACACGCACGCACACGCAACACACTTATTGCACTGTCTCCGCACAGAACATTGTTACTAATATTATAATCAGCCGACACCACAAACATCTGTAGAAACCATTTATATCAAACAAAGAACATTTATGTCACCTTGTTCTACTGGATATTTATAGTGGCATGCCGTGTGTTTTCATTTCCACATACTGTACTCTGTTGACATTTGCTCAGTGTAGTGGAGCCAAATAATCTACTGTAATATATAATTACTATAAATGTCAGGTGATACACAATTTTATTTTAAATTGACTATATCAGTACTTTGTGTGCAGTAATTTTGCAATAGAGTATTGCTAATTCTATACCCTGAACATATATTTTATCCGCTTTCAACCTGGTGTCCCTGTTTTGAACATTTAGGTGACAGTTAAAACAGTATTCGGTTCTTAAGTTTGACGTCATTTTGTAGTCCGACGTCACGTCCGGGTCCAAAAGGCACCAGTGCCGTCCACTCTTCATTGTAAACAAACATGTTGGAACCCGTAAATCTTTTTACAATAACCTCCTTTTTCAGAAATGAACCATTGAGGTTAATAAGGGTCTTAATGCTAATAGCATAGACAGTCAAAAGTAGGCTAATATATATATTTATAGTTGTATTTATTTATTATTATTATTAACATTATAATATGTATTTTTTATATTTATTTATATATATTTATATATAGATGTAAATAAAAAAAAACGATTTCCTCTTCTTTTTGTCGTTGCCAGGAAAGCGGTAGAATGACACTTTAGTTGTTATTTTAGTCTCAGATCTGTTAAAACAGCGAGGGACACAGCACTGCGCATATTGGGAAAATACACACTGGGACCCGGAAGTTATTCCAGCGGGGCGCAACGTATTATTTTCCTCAAATTTTCAAAAATAGTGAAAATAGCCGATCTGCAAGCTCATGTTGTGAGCTTTTTCCCCCACTTTTTTCACTATGAACATATGATATTTTGACTTGCCCACATATTCTACCTTACAAAAAAAGTTTGAAAACCACTGCATTACTTTAAATGTCTACAATTTTGGATATCCCATTAGCACTAAACACGCTGGTTATGTGTCATATCCAGTTTATAGCCAGAATTAATTGTTGCTGGACATGCTGAAAATGGACAGACACATACAGTAACCACATACAGCTAAATGTAGCCAGATTTACTGTATGTCATCTATGATGAATTATGTTAACAGATTTGTTTTGGAAGGCTTTCTTAATTGCTGCATGTTATTGCTATTTATTTTAACCATGCACCTTATGTACTTGACATTTCTCATATTATTTTCGGAATGTATGACTTGTTTCCCTTGTTTCTTTCTTTCCCTATTCTTTACCCTTTTCTTGAAACGGCAAATGTTGGGAGCTTGTATGACAGAGAATTTCACCCACATTTGTACACCTGCAAACCTGTATCTGAATCTGATTTAAGCGATTTACTAAATAATCCTGTGCATGTGTGCAGTTGGTCAATGCTGTGATAGCTTTGTTGATTAATTTAGTCTATTTGCACAATGAGAAAACCATGTTAAAATATTCTATTTGTTTAATGTTGCAAATGTAGAAAGAATGTAGAAAATAAATAGCTTTTTTGTTCAGGTAGAGGAACAGGGCCTAACAACTCAAACACCATTACGCACCTCACTCTCTCACTCCCACTCTCTCTCTCTCTAACCCAGGTGGTATCACGGTCACCTTTCTGGGCCCAACGCAGAGAAGTTGCTATTGGAACGGGATGAACCAGGGACGTTTCTGGTGCGTGAGTCTCTGTCTAAACCAGGAGACTTTGTACTATCCGCCCTGACAGAGGCAAAGACCAAGACAGGAGTTAGGAGGGTGTCCCACATTAAGATCATGTGCCAGGTATTGCTGCCTCCTTCCATCTTGTCCTTTTTAATGTGTGTGCGCGTGTGTGTGTGTGTGTGTGTGTGTGTGTGTGTGTGTGCGTGTGCGTGTGCGTGTGCGTGTGCGTGTGCGTGTGCGTGCACGTGCGTGTGCGTGTGCGTGTGTGCATGTGTGTGTGCGTGCGTGCGTGCATGCATGCATGTCTGTTTATGTGTATGTGTATATGTCTATGTATAGGTGTATTTATGTGTATGACACAATAAATAATACATGAGACAATATGTAAACGCATCCTCTTCACACAACTATCCTAAACTCTCTAGTACCTAACAATTTGCTTATTGATGTGTCATCTCTACACCAGTCACTGATCAGTCATTGTTGCGTAAGAATGGGAAATCTAAAACTGATTTCACAGTATGCTGGACTGCACAACCTTGGGAATGCCC